>NC_141825.1:26334870-26552370 GCF_982586985.1 Callionymus lyra | reverse complement strand
GATTAGAGAAGAATGACGACCCAACAACAAATACAAACTATGAACTGATACTTAAATACATTATTTCACACTTACTGATCAGTTGTTAATAGTTGGCTATTTATTCCTTATGAGTTATTTTTTTTTAAACTATTTACAAAAAGTGTATTAATGCTGTGTAAACGATCTATTATGAGTTAGTTAACTCCAGATGTCATTGATGAAATGTATTAACTAGATTAGATTAACAACGATATGAGCCTCGTCTGGAATGAACTAGTAGTAAAAGTCGAAGTAGTAGTAGAATTAGTAGTATAAGTGTTATAAGTATTATAAGTACCATTAGTAGTAGAAGTACAGGTAGTATAAGTAGTAGTATAATAAGTAGTAAAAATCGAAGTAGTATAAGTAAAACTAGAATTAGTAGTAGTAGTATAAGTAGTAGTATAGGTAGAATTAGTAGTAGTAGTATAAGTAGAATTAGTAGTATAAGAAGAATGAGTAGTAAAAGTATAAGTATAAGTAGTATAAGTAGTAGTACAATTAGTAGTATACATTTAAGTAGTTGTATAAGTAGAATAAGTAGTAGAAGTAGAAGTAGAATTACTAGTAGAAGTAGAATAAGTAGTAAAACTAGAAGTAGTAGAAGTAGTAGTAGAATTAGTAGTATGAGTATAAGTAGTAGTAAAAGTGGAATTAGTAGTAAAATTAGAAGTATAAGTAGTAGTAGAATTAGTAGTAAAAATAGAAATAGAAGTAGTATAAGTACTAGTAGAATTAGTAGTATGAGTATTAGTAGTAGTATAAGTATAATAAGTAGTTAAATTAGAATCATAAGTAGTATCAGTAGTAGTAGAATTTGAAGTATAAGTATAAGGTTTATTAATGCTGTGTAAACGATCTATAATGAGTTAGTTAACTCCAGATGTCACTGATAACATGTATTAACTAGTTTACTAAAGATGAGCCTCGTCTGGAGTCATTGGATCTGAACAAGTCTCTCTGTTGACGTATCTTCCATGTGGTTCTGGTTCTGCTAGTTAAGAAGGAGTCTTGAGTCTAACAGAGTCTGGTGTTGATCACAGAATGTTCCACAAACGAAGGTAAAGGCAGTAAAAGATTCATAATCATCAGATTTCAGTGAATGAAAATAGAACGTCTTGTGCTTTAACTTCAACTATAACCTCATGATCTCATGAACGCTTGTGTTTGTTTCAACACTTAATACATCATTGTTACACACGCAACACAGCTGTTCACCTAGGCTACAAAACAAATGTGTTTCAGGTATCCCTTGTGTTGTCTCAGGGTCAAGGTGACCCAGAGGCTCCAAAACAAATGTGTTTGAGGTATCCCTTGTTTTGTCTCAGGCTCAAGGTGACCCGGTGGCCGAAAACAAATGTGTTTGTAAGTAAGTAAGTAAGTAAGTAAGTAAGTAATATTTATTTATATATCGCTTTTCGAGACCAGGGTCACAAAGCACTTAGACAATCAAAACAATACTCAAAAAAGTACATACTTTAAAGATCAAGATAATACTGAGAACAACACAGGAGTTCGAGAAATTCAAGGAAAAGCCTGAACAAATAGAAACGTCTTAAGATGTTTCTTAAAGGAGTCAGTAGATCATCAAGCGCAAAGAGAGAGAAGATCGTTCCAAAGCTTAGGAGCAACAGCCTGAAAAGATTTCTCTCCTCTGGTCCTGAGTCGTGTGCGTGGAACCATAAGTAGATTCTGATCCACAGACCTCAGAGCCCGAGCTGGGGTGTAAGGCTGGATCAGATCAGTGATGTAAGGAGGAGCCTGACCATGAATAGATCTGAAAGTAAGAACCAGAATTTTAAAGTTGATCCTGAAAGAAACTGGAAGCCAGTGAAGAGTTTTAAGGAGAAATGTGAGTTCTTCTACTAGAGCGGCTCAGAATTCTGGCTGCAGAGTTCTGAATCAACTGCAGACGAGACACATCCTTCTTGTTAAGACATGAAAACAAACTGTTACAATAGTCCAGACGAAAAGAAACAAACGCATGGATTACAAGCTCCAGATCATGTTCCGACAACATTTTCCTAAGTTTAGAGATTTTTCTCAGTTGAAGGAAACAGTTTCTGGTCGGTTTTCTTCAGTGTCGAACAAGAGACATGTCTTTATCAAATACAACACCCAGGTTTCTCAGGCTCACTTTGACAGACTGACTTAAGTCACCCAAGTACTGACTCAACCCTGGAATCTTATCATCAGGAACAATCACCAGAGTTTCAGTTTTGTCCACATTTAGCTGTCCAATTGACTAAGCTGTTCAGCCTCTGAGGCTCAGTTGGATCAAAAGAGCAGTAGAGCTGGATGTCATCAGCAAAAATGTGATAAGAAACATCTGGTTGATGTCATGATTTTACCGAGGGGAATCAAGTACAGCAAAAACAATGAAGGACCCAGAACAGAACCTTGAGGGACTCCACATAACAGATCTGCCGATTCAGACCTCATTTGATTGGCAGATACACTAAAACTGCGCCCAGAAAGGTAAGATGAGAACCATTCTAACACAGAACCAGACAGTCCCACTTCATCCCTTAGTCTTCTCAGCAGGATCTGGTGATCAACTGTGTCAAAGGCTGACGACAGATCCAAGAGAACCAGAACAGTGAATTTACCAGAGTCAGCCGACATCATGATGTCACTGGACACTTTCAATAAAGCTGTCTCTGTAGAGTGATGTTTACGGAAGCCAGACTGAAACTTCTCATGGATGTCGCTCTGATCCAGGAACAAAGACAGCTGCTCAGACACAACCTTCTCCAAGATCTTGAACAAGAAAGGGAGCTTAGAAATAGGCCTGAAATTACTGAGGTCAGTTGGGTCTAAGCCTGGTTTTTTGAGCAGAGGCTCCCTTGTGTACGTTGTGGTATCCCTTGTGTTGTTTCAGGCTCAAGGTGACCCGGAGGCCGAAAACAAATGTGTTTGTGGTATCTCTTGTGTTGTTTTTGTGGTAAAACAAATGTGTGTGGTACCCTTGAATCCATATGCAGTAGTGGAGGTCATTCACCTTGATCCAGAAACAACACAAGGCATACCTAAAACACATTTGGTTGTCGAACCACCGGGTCATTTTGACCCAGAAACAACACAAGGTATAAAACTCCTTCATGTGTCCTTCTATCATCACAACATTTCCACAAGTACATGATCAGGTGAATGTATAGATACAAATAATTGGAGAAATGTGGATCAAACAATCAAAACACAAATATACTTTTAAACATTAAAAAAATGTCTAAATCATGTGGAGTAACAAGCATTAATTGAAGCTGTGACATATATAACGAAGACACGATTAAACTGATGTTCTTTCAAATGATTTTTTGGACAATAAAGGTCTGTTTCCATTACTAAACCATCACTAAACCATCATTAAACCATCATTAAACCATGAGATCACTCGTTCTCGCTGCAGAGCTCCTGCTGAAGTTTCTTAAACGAGGAGACTTTTGTCGGCGCCGACACCAAAGGTCACGCCGCTGGTCTCTCAAAGGAGGCGGCGAGCAGACATGGGCAGGTATTAACATATTAATAATGTCTCCGTATAAATATGCATCAGGAATAACTTGATTCGGCGAAAAGGTCAGACTTCTGCCGGGGAAACAAAACAGAGCCGATGCTGCGGCGTTTAAATGCTCGTTAATCACTTTAATTTGTTGATACGCAGCAGAGGTTTGTCTTGTGTGTGTTTTATGTGTTTGTGCTGCACACACACTCATTTCATGCTGCGCCGCCGCTCACGCCGGAGCGTGAAATAAATCTAACGTCAGCTAATCCTGCTGCGGCTGATTAGACGCTGAACAGATCCTGGGTCTAATGCAAAAGATACATTTGTCGGTGAACGTGTCAATAACTGTCACTTCTCCTGCAAGACCCGACCTCCAGGATACCCTTCCCTCCCAAATATTAAGTCCTTTTAAGAGCTTTTCTCGTGACTTATTGGTGCGTTAATAAGTCGATGATGATGAGGTTCCAGGGTTTAATCAATACTTGACTTAGGTCAGTCTGTCAAACTGAGCCTGAGAAACCTGGGTGTTGTATTTGACAAAGACTTGTCTCTAGTTCAACACAAAACTGACCACAAACTGTTTCAACTGAGAAAAATGTATGAACTTATATGTTGTCACAACATGATCTGGATCTTATAATCCATGTGTTTGTGTCGTTTACACTATTGTAACAGTTTATTTAGTGTCTAAACCAGAAGGATCTTCTCGCCTGCAGTTCATACTAAACTCTGCAGCCAGAATTCTGAGCCGCTCTAGTAGAAGAACTCACATTTCTCCTTCAAACTCTTCACTGGCTGCTCTAGTAGAAGAACTCACATTTCTCCTTCAAACTCTTCACTGGCTGCCAGTTTCTTTCAGGATCATTTTAAAATTCTGGTTCTTACTTTCAGATCTATTCATGGTCAGACCTTCCATCAGTGATCTGATCCAGACTTACACCCCAGCTCGGGCTCTGAGGTCTGTGGATCAGAATCTACTGATGGTTCCTGAACTTCCGGACCAGAGGAGAGAAATCCTTCCAGGCTGTTGCTCCTAAGCTTTGGAACCATCTCTGTGTTTGATGATCTACTGACTCCTTCAAGAAACATCTGTGTTTGATGATCTACTGACTCCTTCAAGAAACATCTGTGTTTGATGATCTACTGACTCCTTCAAGAAACATCTGTGTTTGATGATCTACTGACTCCTTCAAGAAACATCTGTGTTTGATGATCTACTGACTCCTTCAAGAAACATCTGTGTTTGATGATCTACTGACTCCTTCAAGAAACATCTGTGTTTGATGATCTACTGACTCCTTCAAGAAACATCTGTGTTTGATGATCTACTGACTCCTTCAAGAAACATCTGTGTTTGATGATCTACTGACTCCTTCAAGAAACATCTGTGATTGATGATCTACTGACTCCTTCAAGAAACATCTGTGTTTGATGATCTACTGACTCCTTCAAGAAACATCTGTGTTTGATGATCTACTGACTCCTTCAAGAAACATCTGTGTTTGATGATCTACTGACTCCTTCAACAAACATCTGTGTTTGATGATCTACTGACTCCTTCAAGAAACATCTGTGTTTGATGATCTACTGACTCCTTCAAGAAACATGTGTGTTTGATGATCTACTGACTCCTTCAAGAAACATCTCTCTGTTTGATGATCTACTGACTCCTTCAAGAAACATGTGTGTTTGATGATCTACTGACTCCTTCAAGAAACATCTGTGTTTGATGATCTACTGACTCCTTCAAGAAACATCTGTGTTTGATGATCTACTGACTCCTTCAAGAAACATCTCAAGACACTTTGATTTGAGCTTTTCCTTGATTCTCTGAGACTCTTGTGTTGTTATCAGTGTTATCTTGATCTTTAAAGTATATATTTTATTGAGTATTGTTT
This sequence comes from Callionymus lyra, assembly GCF_982586985.1. Taxonomy (NCBI): domain Eukaryota; kingdom Metazoa; phylum Chordata; class Actinopteri; order Syngnathiformes; family Callionymidae; genus Callionymus; species Callionymus lyra. The sequence continues at coordinate 26,546,949 of NC_141825.1, read as the reverse complement.
TGATTGTTTAAGTTCTTTGTGAGCCTGGTCTCATTAAATATTACTTACTCATTAAATGTTGGAACTATTGAATAAATATTTGACGTGAAAAGATCTTATATTGACCCCAAAGTTGATCAAAAATTGATCAACAAAAACAAATACATCAGCGTCCACGTCAGCAACTGTTCCCTTTGGTCCTGTGAAGCTGAGAATATTTCTCACAATAGATCATCAAATTCTAAATATATTCATAGATCGTGTGTATTTGCAGCTGGTGGAAGTCGTTTGTGTGTTTTTGGTTTGCTTTACATTGTTACCCAGTTTATTTCACGTGTTCTGGTCATTTTAGAGATGTACAGTGTTTTTTTAGTGTGTATATAACATGTGTCCACTACATTATGTTGCTGTCATGTATATTTTTCAGCATGTGTCGTCACATTTTGTGTAGTCATTTGTTAGTCTTTGTTCAGGGTTTGGGGTTGTTTGTTGTGTGTGTGTGTGTGTATGTGTCTTATGGAGTATTTCGTTGGCTTGTCCAGTGATTGCCTTGGCATGTGATCTAATTTGTTTGTGTGTGTGTGTGTCGTGTGTGTGTGTGTGGCCGTCATGTCCTCATTGTTCAGCTGCGTTGTGCGTTCATTAATTGTCGCCGTGTCGAGCTGGTGGTTTGTCTTCATAGTTGAACCTCGTGTCGTTCATTCATTTGTGTTGATTAATGACGTGAAACTCTTTCCTCGTCGCATCATTTGTTGTCAAACATTGTGTTGTTGTGTAGTACATTAGTGTGTCGGTCACTATCAGGGCCTGGTGTCGCTCCGGCTGGACCGGCGCCGCACTGGTGGTTCTGTGGCATTTGGCCGACGTCTGCTTGAGACGGAGGCGACATGTGACCTTTGGCCGGTCACTGCCCGCCGGACTCCCCTCGGGTCGGAGATAAAGACCCGCAGAGACTCGACAAAAATCTAAATGTCCGACTCGTTTCACTGTAACTTATCATGTGTTGATGCACTTTTCAGAGACCAGAGCTGTGTCTCAAACCTCATACTTCTCTTAGTGCACTGGTTAGTATCATCAGGATAGTGTACGTACTAACTAGTAACTAATCCTCCACAGATAGTATGTCTCAAATCAAACTCTGCTGCTACACACTAACAGGAAATGACGCGACAGCTTCTTCTTCTACTACTATTTAAGGATGATTTCAACCAGCTGTAGGAACATAGACGTATATACATAGACATCGACTGCTGCGTTCTAGAGAGGTGTGCAAACATGGCGGCCATCTTGGTACAGTGTCACTCACTCCTACAGTGCATTACGTCTATAGAGGAATGATGTGTTTACACTATAAAAGTCATCATAAATCACTCAGACGTAAATAAAAACGAAAATAACCCAGAAAACGGTTGAAGTTCATTTGCATTTGAGTTTATTCTTCTTAATACAGAAGTTCTTATTTGTCAACAACTTTGTGGTTGTTTTTCAGAACATTAATTTCAAACGACAGCTTCTATGTCCAGGAACTATCCAAGGTCTCGCCATAGTTGATAAACCTTTTTGATTATTATTATCCAAGCAGCCTGTATCATAGCAACATGTATGACGATTTTAAACGAACCAAAACGTTTGAAAATTGTTCCAAAATTCAGTGAATAATAGTATTTTAAGATAGAGAAGTACTAGAAGTACCTCCTTCACTGTAGTTGTTAATGCTGCCTCTGATGACACTGAACCAAGATGGCGGCGCGTTATAAAAGTCCGTCTACAGTCCTTACTCAGTATTGTGTGCGTTTTAGTGACAATCTAGTGTGTACTGGACTACATTTCACATACTAAGAATTGAGACACACTTATGCACTTAAAATACTATGTTTAAGTACACAAGTATGTGATTTGAGACACAGCTCGTCACGTTTACTTCGGCAAAGATCAAGTACGTCTCACATTTGTATCCGGTGTCAACAAACAACAACAAAATCAACAAACACACACCTACACTATAACAGATTCATGCACATACATGCTCAACATTTCTGCACACAAATGACCAAAAACAACACTAAACACCTTCAACAGAACACACACAATTGTTCATATGCATCAACACAAAGACATAAATACACATGTAACCACCAACACTCGCCTGGACATCAAAGTAAGACACACTTAAAAAACACACAACCTTACACTAAAATCCAATTAATAGTGCGTGAACTAACATAGATAAACAAGAAAATGTAACACAAACACACACACGCCAACAACTGATTCCCACGCAACACAAAGTTGTCTCTACAGCTACATACAAACATGAGACCGAAGTAAAAACGTATTATTTAACACAATTAGACAAACACAGACCGATTTCATGTTCCACACCATGACTGATATTAGAGAAAGTTCATAGACATATATACATATTTACATAGACATAAATACATATATATATATAGACATATTTACATAGACATATATACATAGACATAAATACATATATACATAGACATAAATACATATATACATAGACATATTTACATAGACATAAATACATATATACATAGACATATTTACATAGACATAAATACATAGACATATATACATGAATACATAGACATAAATACATATATACATAGACATATTTACATAGACATAAATACATATATACATAGACATATTTACATAGACATATTAAATAGACATAAGTACATATATACATAGACATATTAAATATACATAAATACATATATACATAGACATAAATACATATATACATAGACATATTTACATAGACATATATACATTGACAAAAATACATATATACATAGACATATATACATTGACATAAATACATATATACATAGACATATATACATAGACATAAATACATATAGACATAAATACATATATACATAGACATAAATACATATATACATAGACATATTTACATAGACATAAATACATATATACATAGACATATATACATAGACATAAATACATATATACATAGACATATATACATAGACATAAATACATATATACATAGACATATTTACATAGACATAAATACATAGACATAAATACAGATATACATAGACATATATACATAGACATAAATACATAGACATAAATACATATATACATAGACATATATACATAGACATAAATACATAGACATAAATACATATATACATAGACATATATACATAGACATAAATACATAGACATAAATACATATATACATATATACATAGACATATATACATAGACATATATACATTGACAAAAATACATATATACATAGACATATATACATTGACATAAATACATATATACATAGACATATATACATAGACATAAATACATATAGACATAAATACATATATACATAGACATAAATACATATATACATAGACATATTTACATAGACATAAATACATATATACATAGACATATATACATAGACATAAATACATATATACATAGACATATTTACATAGACATAAATACATAGACATAAATACAGATATACATAGACATATATACATAGACATAAATACATAGACATAAATACATATATACATAGACATATATACATAGACATAAATACATAGACATAAATACATATATACATAGACATATATACATAGACATAAATACATAGACATAAATACATATATACATATATACATAGACATATATACATAGACATATATACATTGACAAAAATACATATATACATAGACATATATACATTGACATAAATACATATATACATAGACATATATACATAGACATAAATACATATAGACATAAATACATATATACATAGACATAAATACATATATACATAGACATATTTACATAGACATAAATACATATATACATAGACATATATACATAGACATAAATACATATATACATAGACATATTTACATAGACATAAATACATAGACATAAATACAGATATACATAGACATATATACATAGACATAAATACATAGACATAAATACATATATACATAGACATATATACATAGACATAAATACATAGACATAAATACATATATACATAGACATATATACATAGACATAAATACATAGACATAAATACATATATACATAGACATATATACATAGACATAAATACATAGACATAAATACATATATACATATATACATAGACATATATACATAGACATAAATACATATATACATATATACATAGACATAAATAAATATAGACATAAATACATATAGACATATATACATATATACACAGACATAAATACATAGACACAACCTTACACCCAACTAATAGAGTGTGAACTCACATAGACAAACAAGAAAATGTAACACAAAGACACACACGCCAACAACAGATTCCCACGCAACACAGGGTTGTCTTCACAGCTACACACAAACATGAGACCGAAGTAAAAACACAAACGTGTTATTTAACACAATCAGACAAACACAGACCGATTTCATGTTCCACACCATGACTGACAAAACTAGGGAAAGTTCATGTTGAAGTGAAGAAAAGTCGTGAGCGATGCTTCTCCCTGAAGCGGTGACTCAGCAGGGGGCGCTCTAGAGCGTGTCCTTCTCTTGAACGACAAACACTCGGCGCCGCAGGCGAGTGTTTGTCGAGCGTCGGAGCGATCGCAGGAGTCGAGTGGCTGCGTAACGAGTGGCTCGAGTGCTTCCAGATGTTAATCCTCTTCAGCAGGTGTGTGTGTGTGAGTGTGTGTGTGTGTGTGTGTGTGTGTGTGTGTGTGTGGAGAGGGAGTCACTCGGAGCTTCTGCCGATAGATTTAATTCTCAGAATTCTCCGAAAGTCACAGTGAGACGAACAAACGGTTGCGATCATCGTGTCAAGTCACGTAGATAATGGACCCACCAGGGTGTGATGTCATCAGAAGTCGCCCGGAGATCCTGACTTAAGGGCCTCACGAGTGCCTCGTCATACTTCTAATCTCTTGATCCATGTGAAGTGGATAATGAACTTCTTAATGGTTCTAAATCCTTCTGCTTTAATTGATTTGAATCGATATCCAGGCTCTCAGAAGCTGCTTCAGCTCTTACAGCTCATATCTGGAGCAGAATGTTGTCTTTTATTCACTCGTTCATCGATTATTTATCTTTCCTGCTTTGAAACAAACTTGCTTCACTGTCTTATTGGTTTTGCGTTGTGTTTTTTCATTTGTACTTTTCAAGAGAGGGAACACTTATATTGTTGTAAAAACAACTACAAAACATTATACACGTCAATAAAATATAAATCCACTTTATCATGTATTGGAAATAACAATAATAATAATAATAATAATAATAAATAACAAGGATTCAACTGAGTTTGACTGAAACATCTCATTGAATTCACATGAATGTTGTGGTCACAGCAGCCTGCTGTGTTCCCCTCCCCCTGGTCTGCCACTCCTCCTGTCGCCTCACCTCACACCTGGTCCTCATCAACAATCACACTCACCTGTTCCTGATCCCCAATCAACCCCCTTCATCTACCCTTGGATTCCCCGCGGTCGGCGCCAGATCGTACTCTACTCTACCGTGGTAACTATACGTGACTGGCTCAGTTTATGTGTTACCTTCGTTCTCGTATTGAAGTCTCTCGTTGTTTTTTCGGACCTCAGCTAACTTTTGTTCCTCTGCCTGCAGTAACTCGGATCCCTCACTCCAGCTCGCCGATCTCGCTCTCCCTCCGGCTTCCCCTTCAACTACCTGCTTCCCCTTCGTTCAATAAACCCCTTTTGTACTCTCTGGAACTTCGCCTCTGTCTGCTCTTGGGTTCAGCATCGCAGAACATAACAGAACGATCTGGCCAAGATGGACCCAGCGGACATGGTCCGCAAAAGTCCACGGAGCTCTCGCCACTCAAGGCACTCAGATTGCCGAGCACAGCCAAGCCCTCCGGGACGCTATGGAAGCCTTCAAAAACATCGCCACCCGAGTCACTCTGATGGCCGCACAACTGGATGCATTGGTTCCCCACACACCGGAACCCCGACTGCTTACGACTCCTCTGCCTGCCCCCACTTCCCCAGCACACCTGCCACGAGCCCGAGAACCTCTCATTCCTGCGCCCGAACGCTACGCCGGGGACATGGGTACGTGCAGGGCCTTTTTGATTCAGTGTTCCCTAGTCTTCAGTCAACAACCCCTCACCTACCCCACTGAGAAGGCTAAGATAGCTTACATTATGGGGTCACTTAAGGGGAATGCCTTAGCGTGGGCCTCAGCAGTATGGGACAGTGATTCTCCAGTCAGGGATAATTTTGATCTTTTTGTTGCGGAAATGAGGAAGGTTTTTGATCACCCCGTGGAGGGAGGGGACACCGCCAAACGCCTTATTTCCTTACGCCAGGGCTCTCGCAGTGTAGCTGAGTTCTCCGTAGAGTTTAGGACTTATGCAGCAAGATCGGGCTGGAATGATAAGTCTCTACGTGGGATTTTTCTTTCTGGTCTCAGTGAGTCCATCAAGGATGAGCTGGCTACTAGGGAGGAGGCTGAGACTCTGGACGAAATTATCTCTGTTTCTATCCGGCTGGATAACCGCCTACGTGAGCGGCGTAGGGAGAGGACAGGGAGTTCCATATCCCCAGCACTCTCTACTATCCATTCCTCACACTTCCCGAGGGCTACCCCCTCTGCCCCCGTGAGATGTGCTGTGCCCGAAGAGGAACCCATGCAGCTGGGGCGCACTCGTCTCACCGAAGCTGAGCGGTCCCGTCGTTTAAAGAATGGGGTGTGTTTGTACTGTGCACAACCCGGACATCTCATCTCCACCTGTTCGTCACTGCCAAAAGACAAGGCCCAGCAGTGAGACTCGGGGCCCTGCTGAGCCACCCTCCTTCCGTCCCCGTTCCTCTCGGTTCACGCTCTCTCCTGGATGCCACTCTTCTGTTCCTCGGACGTCCCTTGCCAGTACCCGCCCTGGTGGACTCAGGAGCGGACGAAAACTTCATTGACGCCAAGTTCGCTTCTCAGGTTGGCATCACTTTCGAAAAATTACCCTCGCCCCTTAACGCTAACGCCTTAGATGGCCGCCACCTGGCCCTTATTACTCATCGTACCAAGCCCCTGGAATTAATTGTTTCTGGTAATCACCATGAGAAACTTCAGTTTCACGTTATCCAGTCTCCTCGTACCCCTCTGGTCCTGGGTTACCCCTGGCTCAAGCTGCACAACCCCCATTTCGACTGGTCGTCTGGCAAGGTGGTGAGTTGGAGCACCTTCTGTCATTCCACATGTCTTCAATCTGCACTACCTCCAGCAGAGGGAGTTGTTCCCTCGCCCCAAGTACCCCCCGACCTCTCCTTGGTTCCCCCAGCCTATCATGACCTAGGAGAGGTGTTTAGCAAGTGTCGTGCGCTCACCCTGCCCCCTCATCGCCCCTATGACTGTCCCATTGATCTCCTCCCCGGCGCCCCCTTGCCCAGTAGTCGCCTGTATAACTTGTCCCGGCCAGAGAGGGAGGCAATGGAGAAGTACATCAAAGATTTTCTTTCGGCTGGCCTCATAAGACCCTCCTCCTCCCCTGTTGGTGCTGGCTTCTTTTTCGTCTCCAAAAAGGACAAGTCTCTTCGTCCTTGTATCGACTTCAGGGGACTCAACAACATTACGATCAAGAACAAGTATGCCCTGCCCCTCATCAGTTCCGCATTCGAGCCACTGCAGGGCGCTACAGTCTTCTCAAAATTGGACCTACGCAATGCCTACCACCTGGTGCGCATCCGTGAAGGGGATGAGTGGAAGACTGCTTTTAACACCCCCCTTGGCCATTTCGAATACCTGGTCATGCCCTTCGGTCTCTCTAATGCCCCTGCAGTGTTCCAGAACCTTGTAAATGACGTCCTCAGGGACTTTCTCAACCGCTCGGTTTTTGTCTATCTGGACGACATACTTATTTTTTCTCGGAACGAGGAGGAGCACTGCCAGCACGTCCGACAAGTTCTTCAGCGGCTGTTGGAGAACAAACTCTATGTTAAGGCCGAGAAGTGTGAGTTCAGTGTCACCTCGGTATCCTTCCTTGGGTTCATCGTAGCGAGTGGACAAGTGAGGACCTGCCCCGAGAAGGTCAGTGCGGTGACAGACTGGCCCATCCCCAATTCCCGCAAGAAACTGCAGCAGTTTCTGGGGTTTGCTAACTTCTACCGGAGGTTCATCCGGAACTACAGCAGGGTTGCAGCCCCTCTCACTCGTCTCACCTCTCCTGCCCTCCCATTTGCCTGGTCACCCGAGGCGGAGACTGCCTTCTCTGATCTAAAGAGACTTTTCTCGTCTGCCCCCATTCTCATCCAACCTGACCCCTCCAGGCAATTCATCGTGGAGGTCCATGCGTCTGACACAGGGGTGGGGGCAATCCTGTCCCAGCGCTCTGCCTCTGACGAGAAGATTCACCCCTGCGCGTTTTTCTCTCGGCGGCTGGCACCTGCTGAGCGCAACTATGATGTTGGTAACAGAGAGTTGTTGGCTGTGAAATTGGCGTTGGAGGAATGGCGCCACTGGCTTGAGGGGGCTGAACAACCGTTCGTGGTTTGGACGGACCACAAGAACTTGTCCTACATCCAGGCAGCGAAGCGTCTTAATTCCCGCCAAGCCCGATGGGCCCTCTTTTTTGGGCGATTTAATTTCACCCTCACTTACCGTCCGGGTTCCCGTAACGTCAAGCCTGATGCCCTCTCTCGTCAGTTCAACCCTGAGGACGCACCGGCCTCCCCTGACACGATCCTCTCCCCTTCTTGCCTCCGGATCGCTGCCGTCACCTGGGAAATTGAGTCCCTCATCCGGGAAGCCCAAGTCACAGAACCAGATCCGGGTAACGGTCCTCCTAACCGTCTCTTCGTGCCCAGTGCGGTTCGCTCCCAAGTTCTGGTGTGGGTCCACACATCACGCTTCGCCTGTCACCCTGGTGTGGTCCGCACCCTGTCCCTCCTGAAGAGGTACTTTTGGTGGCCAGCGATGGACGCCGACACTCGGGCATTCGTGCTCGCCTGCACGGTTTCTGCTCGGGCCAAGTCCTCCCATCAAGCTCCTGCTGGTCTGCTACGTCCCCTTCCCGTTCCTGGTCGGCCCTGGTCTCACATCGGCCTGGACTTTGTGACCGGTCTTCCTCCCTCTAGGGGCCACACTGTGATCCTAACGGTGGTGGACAGATTTTCTAAGGCAGTTCACTTCATTGCCCTCCCCAAGCTCCCCAGTGCCACAGAGACTGCCCAGCTGCTTGTGCAGCATGTCGTCCGCCTCCACGGGATTCCCACTGACCTCGTCTCCGACCGTGGCCCTCAATTCATCTCCCAAGTTTGGAAGGCCTTCTGCCAAGCACTTGGAGCCTCTGTCAGCCTGTCTTCAGGATTCCAACCACAGACGAATGGGCAGGCTGAGAGAGCTAACCAGGACCTGGGGACTGCACTTCGTTGTGTGGCTGCGCGCAACCCCTCTGCATGGAGCGACCATCTCTCTTGGATTGATGCCCACAATTCCATGTCCTGCGCTGCCACCGGCATGTCTCCATTTGAGTGTTCCCTGGGGTACCAGCCACCCTTGTTTCCCGCCGAGGAGGAGGATATCTCTGTCCCCTCGGTTCAACACCATCTCCGCCGTTGCCGCAAGATGTGGAGGGTCGCACGCTCTGCTGCGCTCCGCCGAGCAGAACCGGCGCATTGCCGACCGCCACCGGGCTCCCGCTCCTGCCTATCGGGTGGGCCAACAGGTGTGGCTGTCCTCAAAGGATCTCCCACTAAAGACTGGCTCCAAGAAGCTAACCCCTCGTTTTGTTGGTCCCTTCCCTATTGTGTCCATCGTCAACCCCTCAGCTGTCACACTCAAGCTGCCTCCAGCCATGCGCGTTCACCCCACCTTCCATGTCTCTCGCCTTAAGCCAGTCTCCGTCAGCTCTCTCTCTCCCCCTCCCCCCCTCCCCCCTCCTCCCCGTTTGATTGACAGTCACCCAGCTTTCACAGTTCGGCGGTTGTTGGACGTTCGTCGTCAGGGCAGGGGGCATCAATACCTCGTGGATTGGGAGGGTTATGGGCCAGAGGAAAGGAGCTGGGTTTCGCGGGGTCTCATCCTCGACCCTTCCATCATCCGTGACTTCCATCAGGCTCACCCAGAGAGGCCTAGGCCGCCTAGAGTCGTCCCTTGAGGGGGGGGTACTGTTGTAGTCACAGCAGCCTGCTGTGTTCCCCTCCCCCTGGTCTGCCACTCCTCCTGTCGCCTCACCTCACACCTGGTCCTCATCAACAATCACACTCACCTGTTCCTGATCCCCAATCAACCCCCTTCATCTACCCTTGGATTCCCCGCGGTCGGCGCCAGATCGTACTCTACTCTACCGTGGTAACTATACGTGACTGGCTCAGTTTATGTGTTACCTTCGTTCTCGTATTGAAGTCTCTCGTTGTTTTTTCGGACCTCAGCTAACTTTTGTTCCTCTGCCTGCAGTAACTCGGATCCCTCACTCCAGCTCGCCGATCTCGCTCTCCCTCCGGCTTCCCCTTCAACTACCTGCTTCCCCTTCGTTCAATAAACCCCTTTTGTACTCTCTGGAACTTCGCCTCTGTCTGCTCTTGGGTTCAGCATCGCAGAACATAACAATGAAGGCGATAAAAGGAAGGAACATTAAACTAGTTATGAATAATGTATTAATAGAGTCAAATAAATAGTTGAAAAGACATTTTAGTGAAATGATATAATCCTCTGCTGGTGAAACTATTATCACTGTTATCTAAATATTAGCTGGAGAGCAAATAACATTGTTTGATGTTGATTAGTCTGATTGATTAGTTCTGGTTTATTGTTTATTTCGGGCATGACGGTCTGGTTCACATCTAGTCATTTCATCATGATCCACATATTACATGCATGTCTCGAAAGGGAAAGGAATGAATGAGTCCCTGAGTCTATTAGTGTTGCATCTGTTGATGTCATCATCAAAGGTTTTATGGCGAGGATTTCAACATCCGTGACCCGTCAGGACTCAACAGAATCCATGCATATATAGTTGAATCGATGCTAATTCGTTGTGAGGTTTGATCTAAAATAAAAAGATATCAGATTTCAATGTTGCCTGACAGTGTTTGGATTCAACGTATGTTTGCCATCGAAGTCGCTTCTAGAGACAGTTCTCGATGAAACTGTTGTATATCTTGGGTTTCAACACTAGAGGGCGACCAGGGTTGTGAACGATCTTGTTTATCGTCAATGTTTCAAATGTTGAAGTCGCCAACAGTAAGTCTCTCGTCATGACGATGTTTTGAACTTGTTACTTTATAAACTTCTAACCCTGTCGTGAAATCTGGGCGAACGAGAGGTTACGAGGGTGAAGTCCATAATTATGTAATAATGGACTTCACTCCTCCTCCAGCCAGCTGTAATATCACCCCGCTTTGTTTACACAACGAGTCCCTCTTGGAGGTGGATACTCTCGGGATTGGATGACAAACCTTGATGCTTGACCAATCACAGAAGAGTGGACTTGGTTACTGTTGAGATTTAATCTCCAGAAAAACAGTGTTTTCAGTGGGCGGAGCTTAAGTTCATTTCCTAATGTCAATATTTCATGTTTTGTACAAACACACACTGATGAGACAATAGAGTCACACATCACAACAACACACACACTGATGATACAATAGAGTCACACATCACAACAACACACACACACACACACTGATGATACAATAGAGTCACACATCACAACAACACACACACTGATGATACAATAGAGTCACACATCACAACAACACACACACACTGATGATACAATAGAGTCACACATCACAACAACACACACACTGATGATACAATAGAGTCACACATCACAACAACACACACACACTGATTATACAATAGAGTCACACATCACAACAACACACACACTGATGATACAATAGAGTCACACATCACAACAACACACACACTGATGATACAATAGAGTCACACATCACAACAACACACACACTGATGATACAATAGAGTCACACATCACAACAACACACACTGATGATACAATAGAGTCCCACATCACAACAATACACACACTGATGATACAATAGAGTCACACATCACAACAACAACACACACACACTGATGATACGATAGAGTCACACATCACAACAACACACACACACACACTGATGATACAATAGAGTCACACATCACAAAACACACACACACTTATGATACAATAGAGACACAAATCACAACAACACGCACACACATTGATGATACAATAGTCACACATAACAACAACACACACACACACACACACTGATGATACAATAGAGTCACACATCACAACAACACACACACACACTGATGCTACAATAGAGTCACACATAACAACAACAACACACACACACACACACACACACTGATGATACAATAGAGTCACACATCACAACAACACACACACGCTGATGATACAATAGAGTCACACATCACAACAACACACACACACACTGATGATTCAATAGAGTCACACATCACAACAACACACACACACTGATGATACAATAGAGTCACACATCACAACAACACACACACACACACACTGATGATACAATAGAGTCACACATCACAACAACACACACACACACACACTTATGATACAATAGAGTCACACATCACAACAACACACACACACACACTGATGATACAATAGAGTCACACATCACAACAACACACACTGATGATACAATAGAGTCACACATCACAACAACACACACTGATGATACAATAGAGTCACACATCCCAACAACACACTTATGATACAATAGAGTCACACATCACAACAACACACACACACTGATGATACAATAGAGTCACACATCACAACAACACACACACACACACTGATGATACAATAGAGTCACACATCACAACAACACACACACACACTGATGATACAATAGAGTCACACATCACAACAACACACACACACACTGATGATACAATAGAGTCACACATCACAACAACACACACACACACACTGATGATACAATATTTAATTGTAATTGTAATGAACAGTGTCATCTGTTTGCATCAGCCTGACTTCTGGTCGGTGAGGACGAACTCCTGCTCCGGTGGATTCACATCGACGTCGGGCAATAACGGCTCGGGAAGTTAACGTCATCTATCCAACGTAATAACAAAATATGATCGAGTTGCCGTTATTGCACAGATGTGGGTCAATTCAATGAGCGACACTGACGTCAGAAAACACCTCCAACCGCCGGGAAAAATTCTCTGTAAAAATGATGCAATTCCTTTGAGAGTCAGGTGTAATACATTCAACCAGGTGAGCAACTACCTGGACTTGTTTGCTGAACACACTGTTCTTCACCAGTGAACCACCGCAGCAGCATGAGTTTGGACCTTATGGATCGTTCTCAAGACGACTCCTAACAAGACACAAAAAAGCGTCTTTTCGCTGCCGGCGCTGGGGAGTCCTGGTCCTGGACGTGATTATCATCAGTCGAGTGATTCAGGGAATCCTTCTCCGACGAAGACGACGTGAAGCTCGAAGAGGGCGATCCTCCTCCTGCTGCTCCGGTTGTCATGGAAACCTAGGGAGGGAAGCTGACTTTTCCTCGACGTTTCTTCTTCTCACACGTGAACCAAACTCCATCTTGTTCTCAACCAGAAACAAAGAGAGTGGAAACATCTCAGGAGGAAATAACGTTGAACATTCATTTGAATATTATTTTAATGAATAATAATGAGGATAAAACGTGAAGAACTGAGTTTCTTCACAGTTTCTGTAACCACTGGGTTAATATTGAACTGTCATGACTTGAAGACTTACCGTCTCTTAGTGATTATTCTATCAATGCTGTTCATTTCACTCTGTGACGACAGTAGTTGGAGACGGCAGTTCAGTTTATTTCCATAATGGCTGAAGTACAGAGACGAGTCTTTGAGGTTTTCTAGGAAGACAGAAGCTAAAACCGACCATAAATATTTTCCTCACACGCACACGTGGCAGCGTTGAACACATGTTTCTGGAACATTGCAATGCAACTGTTCCGACAATCCAAAGGGAACGAGATATGTTCAATCAAGTGGCATTTTTATTTCTATGCTTAAGCCCCGCCCACTTAAAATGCGCCGTTTCAGATTAAACTAAATCTCGTCCGAGTAACCACTCTGCTCTGATTGGTCACAAAAACACGAGTTGCATTCAAGGACTCACGTAAATTTCAAACTCACCCCTGAAACTCCATTTTGTACATTAAAAACGAATAATAAAAACAAGGTTTGCTGCTTAATGTACACATTAGAAAAACACCTAAAGGCAGAAGTAACTCTCACCATGTTTACATAAATATTTATTTAGTTTATTAACATGTATGTACTTAACGGATTTAGTTCTTCTAGGGGAGGAAACCTGCACCAGAGTGATGTCAGAATGTATTATTTAAACCATAATCTCGTTTGGTGAGATTTCGAGAACTTTATTAAGTAATAACTTCAAAATGGATCAACGTCATGATGAATGAACGACTGCATGTTGAAGACTTTAACATTTACTACATGTGAAGAAGTCAGTCGGGTTTTCACATCAGGTGACCTTTAACAAGATCCTTTTATTTATTGTAACTAGTGGTTCATATTATCCAAGACTACATAGATAAAAACATGATCAGGTAATTAAAAATGAAACAAAAAGCTCTCCAAGAGTGCAATTCCCACATGGAAACATGATATTACGAAACATACAGCTGGAAGAGAAGGGGGAGGGGTTTCCATGGACCATGATGTTTGCTGGTGATATAGTGAGCGTAGTGAGAAGCAGGATATAAAACATGAGACAAGCAAGAAGAGGAGGGTAGTAGTAGATGAGGTAGTAGAAGTAGAAGTAAAAATAAACTAAGTTAAGTAAAGTGATGGTTATTTGTAAAGATGTTTCTAGACCAGGGTCACAAAGAACTTTAACAATCAAAACAATACTCAATAAAATATATACTTCAGATCAAGACACATAAGACAAACACAAGAGTCTCAAAGAATCAAGGAAAAGCTCAAATCAAAGTGTCTTGAGATGTTTCTTGAAGGAGTCAGTAGATCATCAAACACAGATGTTTCTTGAAGGAGTCAGTAGATCATCAAACACAGATGTTTCTTGAAGGAGTCAGTAGATCATCAAACACAGATGTTTCTTGAAGGAGTCAGTAGATCATCAAACACAGATGTTTCTTGAAGGAGTCAGTAGATCATCAAACACAGATGTTTCTTGAAGGAGTCAGTAGATCATCAAACACAGATGTTTCTTGAAGGAGTCAGTAGATCATCAAACACAGATGTTTCTTGAAGGAGTCAGTAGATCATCAAACACAGATGTTTCTTGAAGGAGTCAGTAGATCATCAAACACAGACGTTTCTTGAAGGAGTCAGTAGATCATCAAACACAGATGTTTCTTGAAGGAGTCAGTAGATCATCAAACACAGATGTTTCTTGAAGGAGTCAGTAGATCATCAAACACAGATGTTTCTTGAAGGAGTCAGTAGATCATCAAACACAGATGTTTCTTGAAGGAGTCAGTAGATCATCAAACACAGAGATGTTTCTTGAAGGAGTCAGTAGATCATCAAACACAGATGTTTCTTGAAGGAGTCAGTAGATCATCAAACACAAAGATGGTTCCAAAGCTTAGGAGCAACAGTCTGGAAGGATTTCTCTCCTCTGGTCCAGAAGTTCAGGAACCATCAGTAGATTCTGATCCACAGACCTCAGAGCCCGAGCTGGGGTGTAAGTCTGGATCAGATCACTGATGGAAGGTCTGACCATGAATAGATCTGAAAGTAAGAACCAGAATTTTAAAATGATCCTGAAAGAAACTGTCAGCCAGTGAAGAGTTTGAAGGAGAAATGTGAGTTCTTCTACTAGAGCAGCCAGTGAAGAGTTTGAAGGAGAAATGTGAGTTCTTCTACTAGAGCGGCTCAGGATTCTGGCTGCAGAGTTTAGTATGAACTTCAGGCGAGACACATCCTTCTGGTTTAGACAAGCATTAAAAGCAGGTTGATTCAGCCAGAATAAAGAAGGAGGTGAATAATACTTTATACAACAAACTTAAAGGTCATCAGAGATTTTTTAGATCAAGTATTTTCTTAAATCAGAAAATAAATACTGTGTTATCTTAGCTTATTTAATTATTCTGTACTGCTATCACAAGAGATGTCAATACAAGTTTCTGATTCTGAATCTCTATTGTGACTCAAAATAAAAGCAAATTTAACAAGTCAAGTTGAAATTGAACCGATTGTTATGCTAACTGCTATTTGCTAAACCTTGTTTGCTTCCCAGTACTGAGGTATATTTGAGCTAAAGCTAGCACTGTTTTTTGTATTTGAAGAAGGCTCCTAAAGAGGTTAAGATAGCAAGTCAGTTTGTAACCATGAAAATAAGTCTGTTTGTCGTATGAAGAAGAAGAGTTTGACAATTTAATGTTGTTCTTTGTCAATTTCAAGATATATTGTGTTTTTGTTTTTGAACATCTGGGAAAGCTGGGAAAGGGTTGTTTCGACTCTCTTGGCTGAGAAGAATCCGAGGTGGAGATGCTGAAGTATTCTTTGAAAATATACAGGTATAAAGTACGTCAGAGGCCACGTGAAGGGTGGAGGTAAAAGACGATGGTTTGGACGTGTAGAGATGAGAGACAAGGTCGGACCAGGTATGA
The DNA here is from genome assembly GCF_982586985.1 of Callionymus lyra. NCBI lineage: Eukaryota > Metazoa > Chordata > Actinopteri > Syngnathiformes > Callionymidae > Callionymus > Callionymus lyra. The sequence goes on along the minus strand of NC_141825.1, from coordinate 26,530,270 downwards.
GATCCATCATAAAAAAACACCTAATACTGGAAGAAACTTAAATGAATTGATAAAACACAGTAATAATTCGTCCATCTCTGGAGGCCTTAACCTTCACGCAACTACATCATGGAAGTCGGTGCAGATCTCAGACACTCCCGTGGCAGGTTCGAGGCCCTGGAAGCGCCTGATCTCAAACTCACCGTGACCCGGTGAGATGGAGGCGTTCAGGAGCCGCTGGGCGGAGTCTGGCCTCGGTCGCTCGCTGACTAATCACACGTCGTCTGCCAGTGGTCTTTGAAAACCGCCGCCAGGCTTTCTCTGCCTGGCTTTACGAAATAGAAAATGCCGAAAAAATGCTCTTTACAACCGAGAAATGGAGGCTCGCACAGATGTTTCATATTTCCTGACGCTCTTGAACTCGCACTAAACTTCTGGAACCTTCTCGCCTCCCTCCTCGTCCTCGCTGTTTACGGCCCCCGTTTGTGATCTAATGATGATTTCCAGTTCGGCTCTTTCGGAGGCGTCCAAATTCCTTCTGGAGTGAGTAAATCATGACTTCACGTCGCTTCGCTGCGCAGCTCCTTCTAAACGGGAGTGAACAGTTGTGCGACTCTTGTGTGGATGGAAGTAGAACTAAAGAGTATTACCACAGAGTACCATAGACTTACAATATCATGTCTTCAAAGAAGTACCTCACAAGGGCAGATTCACAGTCGGTCTGATGCTCAGTCTAGAACAGGAAGCAACATCCAATCAAATCTATCCAAAGAAACCTCTCACCAGATTACTACATTTATATACTAAGAATTGAGACGCACTTATGCACTTAAAATACTATGTTTAAGAACACACGTATGTGATTTGAGACACAGCTCTCCTGTAATCCACTAAACTCTAAATAGTGGATTGTTGTGTCTCCGACTAAAGCTGCTATAAGATCAGGATTAACATCATGAAGTGTAACATCAGGTTTTGTTCTAAAGACAAAAGTCCACGAGTTGATACAAGTGTTGTTTGCATCTGCATCTCAGATCGAGTCGACATCAGTGAACATAAGAGCGATTCTTATTTTAAAACACTGAAGACGAATCTAAAACATTCTCTCAACCTGATTTAAAAATATTCAAGGCTGTTCTTTAGGAAATAACTGGAGCTGATGGATCCGGTGTGTTTGAGTTTTATGAAAGTGAATTGAATACCCCCCGAAAAAGTCAGAATTTCAAAGGAAAACAATGTATTTCTAGTGATTTCTGTAACATGTACTTCAACTGGTTAAGCCAAAACTTTGTACTGTAATCCCCCCCCCCAGTGGTAATAAAAATCACACTAAACACCTCAAGTCACGATATACGAGTCATTCAACTAGTTTTAAGTTGATGTGTCATCACTAGTTATTTTAGTACAAAAAATATTAAGCTACACAAAACTACCCAGAGCTGCTGTAAAACGTATGTTGTTATAATAACATCTCCTTCATCGTCTGTTGCTAAACTGCTCCATAGATCTGGATGAATCACCGACTATTTTTGGACGACGGTATCTTGTTGGTCTCACGTTGAATAATAATAATACAGCTTTATCAACCGTCCAGTCGCTCGACCTGTCCAAGGTCGGAGCAACTTCCTGCAGAGAAAACTCAATTTGCCGACTTGTGTTTTTTCACGACCTTGTATCTCCGTGTCTCGACCAGAAGCTTGTGACCCTCGGTTCGAGTGGGAGAGAGACGTTCAAATTCAAATATAAATCAATCTAGTTAACCGCTGGCTAAACTAGTGCTGTGTCTCAAACCACATACTACTCTTAGTATACTAGAAGTTAGTATCATCAGGATAGTGTACGTACTAACTAGTAACTAATCCTCCACAAATAGTATGTCTCAAACATACTTCTCTTAGTATACTAGAAGTTAGTATCATCAGGATAGTGTACGTACTAACTAGTAACTAATCCTCCACAGATAGTATGTCTCAAACCACATACTACTCTTAGTATTCTAGAAGTTAGTATCATCAGGATAGTGTACGTACTAACTAGTAACTAATCCTCCACAGATAGTATGTCTCAAATCACATACTTCTCTTAGTATACTAGAAGTTAGTATGCATCAGGATAGTGTACGTACTAACTAGTAACTAATCCTCCACAGATAGTATGTCTCAAATCACATACTTCTCTTAGTATACTAGAAGTTAGTATGCATCAGGATAGTGTACGTACTAACTAGTAACTAATCCTCCACAGATAGTATGTCTCAAATCACATACTTCTCTTAGTATACTAGAAGTTAGTATCATCAGGATAGTGTACGTACTAACTAGTAACTAATCCTCCACAGATAGTATGTCTCAAACCACATACTACTCTTAGTATTCTAGAAGTTAGTATCATCAGGATAGTGTACGTACTAACTAGTAACTAATCCTCCACAGATAGTATGTCTCAAATCACATACTTCTCTTAGTATACTAGAAGTTAGTATGCATCAGGATAGTGTACGTACTAACTAGTAACTAATCCTCCACAGATAGTATGTCTCAAATCACATATTTCTCTTAGTATTCTAGAAGTTAGTATCATCAGGATAGTGTACGTACTAACTAGTAACTAATCCTCCACAGATAGTATGTCTCAAATCACATACTTCTCTTAGTATACTAGAAGTTAGTATCATCAGGATAGTGTACGTACTAACTAGTAACTAATCCTCCACAGATAGTATGTCTCAAATCACATACTTCTCTTAGTATACTAGAAGTAAGTATCATCAGGATAGTGTACGTACTAACTAGTAACTAATCCTCCACAGATAGTATGTCTCAAATCACATACTTCTCTTAGTATACTAGAAGTTAGTATGCATCAGGATAGTGTACGTACTAACTAGTAACTAATCCTCCACAGATAGTATGTCTCAAATCACATACTTCTCTTAGTATACTAGAAGTTAGTATGCATCAGGATAGTGTACGTACTAACTAGTAACTAATCCTCCACAGATAGTTTGTCTCAAATCAAACTCTGCTGCTACACACTAACAGGAAATGACGCGACAGCTTCTTCTTCTACTACTATTTAACGATGATTTCAACCAGCTGTAGGAACACTATCGCCACCTGCTGGCAGCACATTTTGCAAGTTTGGAAGAAGAAATAAAGAAAAAATATGAGAATCGAAATATAGGCGAGATATTTAAGCTGATATCAGCACTGAAGACGTGTCATTCTTCTACTGCTGAAAATGCACCTGTAAGTATATGAATATATATATATATATATATATATAGACGTAACTTCCGTTTAAAACGTCACTAAGATGGAGTCGTTTAGTGTAGAAAGTGTCCATCGATCCATACTCAGTTTTGTAAGTAAGTAAGTAAGTAAGTAAGTAATATTTATTTATAAAGCGCTTTTCGAGACCAGGGTCACAAAGCGCTTAGACAATCAAAACAATACTCAAAAAAGTACATACTTTAAAGATCAAGATAATACTGAGAACAACACAGGAGTTCGAGAAATTCAAGGAAAAGCCTGAACAAATAGAAACGTCTTAAGGTGTTTCTTAAAGGAGTCAGAAGATCCATCAAGAGCAAAGAGAGAGAAGATCGTTCCAACGTTGTGGACGTTTTAGTGACAATTTAGTGTGTATGGAGCACTACATTTACATACTAAGAATTGAGACGCACTTATACATTAAAAATACTAAATTTAAGTACACAAGTATGTGATTTGAGACACAGCATAAAACTAATCCAATTAGCTTAGACCTCATTTCGTGACAACAAACCCTCCAAGTTGCAGAAATAGTTTGTTGTGGTCGAAGCGACGGCGGCAGGTTTTTTCAACAGAGGACTCAACATTGGTTTCGGAAGGAAATGTATCTGGAGATTGAGTTGAAGAAAAATAAATCGTCCAATTCTGTGGCTTCCTCCCTCAGACGTGTGCGTGACAGCTGCCCCAGACCTTCCATTACGGCGGCGCAGGTGTCTGATCCTTCTCCGTAATCATCTCCTGCACTCGCTGCTATTCCTGGACTAATTGATGTCTGGGAGGAGAGACCGGAACGGATCCCACTCCCTCCCACTCGCGTCCATTCCGAGGTGGCGTCCGTCCGGACGATCTCCCGCCGCCGCCGCCGCTTGGCGAAAGTGCGTCGCACACGTGTGTGAGTCACCGGCTCTGGTTGTCGTACACGTTGTGACTCATGAGGGGTGAGCAGCTGCGATGAAGAGCTTCTGACTTCTTTCTTCAAGGTGTCGGGAGGTCAAGGGTCGACCTTATTACCCATTTCCTGCGGCGTTTTTCCACATCCCGCCCTGACCCCTGACCCCTGACCCCTGACGTCTCCTCACCTGCTCCCGGCGCTCGGACGCGGAGCAATCAAATTAGCGGTGGAGGTAAAAATAGCCTCGGTGTTGACGTCCTCCTCGTCCTCGTCCTCTTCCTCGTCCTCATCCTCCCTTCGTTGACATGAAAGCGTCGACATCACAGCTGCTCCTCATCGTCTCTCTTCGCGATCGACCTTTTGTTCCGAAGGCTTTGATATCAACACCCGTCGCCGCCATTAACCGTATCAACCATTTTATCTCTTTCATCCGTCGCCGGTGGATTCGTTTCATGTCACTTGTTGCTTTTTTACGACTCACTTCCTGAACAACATTAACCCTTTCGTGTCACTTTCCACTGGAACTTATCACCTTTGAAAAAGTAACTTCCTTAAATTCACTTCCTGCTTTCATTTATCGCCCGTTAACGCCATTGGTTGTCACTCCCTGTACTTATTGATACAAGATTTTTAACGTTTCAAGTTCACTCGTACTATCGTCTATTACTATTGAATTTAGAAAATGTATTATTGACTTATTCGAATGATAACATGAAACCTTATATAAAAAAAGTCATTCATTTTGAAAATATTTCAATTTTTTTAATTGTAATTAGTGAAAAAGACCAATTCCGCATTTTGATCAGCAAATGATTGATTTCAAGCATTCAATACAAACAAATACAGTTAAATATACAAAATTCATTCATTTTCTACCACTTTATCCCTTGTGGGGGTCGCGGGGAGACTGGAGTCTATCCCAGTATCATAGGGCGAGAGGCAGGGGACACCCTGGACAGGACGCCAGTCTGTCTCAGGACACACAAAGACAGACAACCATTCACACACACACTCATACCTACGGACAATTTCCCCTCAAGTTCTCAATCAACCTCTGTATGTTTTTGGACTGTGGGAGGAAACCGGAGTGTCCGGAGTAAACCCACACAACACGGGGAGAACATACTAACTACACACAGAAAGGTCACAAGTTGTCTCGGCCTGGAAGTGAACCAACAACCTTCGATGGCACTGATCCACTTCCATTCTCTTCATTCTCTGAAGAAACATAATATTTGACATTTAACTGTAAACCTTCCATCTCTTTGTAATCTCTCTTCTGATCCTTCTGCTCGTATCGATCACCACAGAAAACAACATCCAACTCTTTCAAAACACTTGCAGCCAACATTGATCCCCTGAATAACTTGTATTTTTGACTATTTCACGAGTCATCTGTTGAAGAAAAACACTTTTTCACGTCAACATTTGCGGTGTTGAGTCCACGGCACTGGTGTCCACACAGGAGGGTTTCAAACCCACCGGGATCTCGGGGTCTCTGGTGTTTAAACTCCAGATCTTATCACGATGAAGTAATTAGAAGGTCCAGCTCGTGTGCAGCTGCACTTCAGTGTATTTGGAGAAACAAGCGTCTGAGGTCACAGACGCACCTGACCTTCTCCTTGTACGGCCTGAGACCAGAGAATGGTTGAGATGAGAAGCTGCTGCTGTGTTTGAAGCTCATTGTTCTCTGAAGTCCACACGAAACATCTGCACGGCCAGGAATAGAATGTTCCTCATTTATAGACTTGATTCAGTGTCGAGTTTACGATCGTCCTGGTTCCTCGTTAGAGATCATGAGATCTTCCCGCGCCAGAGTGGAGATACAATCCTGTAGAGATCATGAGATCTTCCAGTGCCAGAGTGGAGATACAATCCTGTAGAGATCATGAGATCTTCCCGCGCCAGAGTGGAGATACAATCCTGTAGAGATCATGAGATCTTCCCGCGCCAGAGTGGAGATACAATCCTGTAGAGATCATGAGATCTTCCCGCGCCAGAGTGGAGATACAATCCTGTAGAGATCATAAGATCTTCCCATCGCCAGAGTGGAGATACAATCCTGTAGAGATCATGAGATCTTCCCGCGCCAGAGTGGAGATACAATCCTGTAGAGATCATGAGATCTTCCCGCGCCAGAGTGGAGATACAATCCTGTAGAGATCATGAGATCTTCCCGCGCCAGAGTGGAGATACAATCCTGTAGAGATCATGAGATCTTCCAGTGCCAGAGTGGAGATACAATCCTGTAGAGATCATGAGATCTTCCCGCGCCAGAGTGCAGATACAATCCTGTAGAGATCATAAGATCTTCCCATCGCCAGAGTGGAGATACAATCCTGTAGAGATCATGAGATCTTCCCGCGCCCAGAGTGGAGATACAATCCTGTAGAGATCATGAGATCTTCCAGTGCCAGAGTGGAGATACAATCCTGTAGAGATCATGAGATCTTCCCGCGCCAGAGTGGAGATACAATCCTGTAGAGATCATGAGATCTTCCCGCGCCAGAGTGGAGATACAATCCTGTAGAGATCATGAGATCTTCCCGCGCCAGAGTGGAGATACAATCCTGTAGAGATCATGAGATCTTCCAGTGCCAGATTGCAGATACAATCCTGTAGAGATCATGAGATCTTCCCGCGCCAGAGTGCAGATACAATCCTGTAGAGATCATAAGATCTTCCCATCGCCAGAGTGGAGATACAATCCTGTAGAGATCATGAGATCTTCCCGCGCCAGAGTGGAGATACAATCCTGTAGAGATCATGAGATCTTCCCGCGCCAGAGTGGAGATACAATCCTGTAGAGATCATGAGATCTTCCCGCGCCAGAGTGGAGATACAATCCTGTAGAGATCATGAGATCTTCCAGTGCCAGAGTGGAGATACAATCCTGTAGAGATCATGAGATCTTCCAGTGCCAGAGTGGAGATACAATCCTGTAGAGATCATGAGATCTTCCAGTGCGGGCGGAGAAAAAACAAAGAGCGCTGTGGTCAGAAGAAAAAAAAACACTCACTGGGTAAAACGACAAAAAGTAGGCTTTGGCACAAGGTCGCCAAAAACACCCCAAAACAAAAAAAAAAATGTAATCCTAGAGGAGAGTGTAAGAACATACACACCAGGGAGTGGCGATTATAATCTGGCGCCTGTTGCTGCAGGAGAGGTGGTGATTGTTTGCTGCAGCTGCTGCCGGAGCAACAGGTAGAACTCAGGAAGGACTAAAAAAAAGAAAGTTTCAAAATAAAATCAGACATGATGTTGTATTCAGAATTGTTTAACTCTAACTTCATGGAGGCCACATGAATACATTCAAAGGGCTGCATCTGGCCCCCCGACCACGGGTTTCCAAGATCTCAATTCTTGCATCAGATATGGTTTGTGTCGTAACGTCCTATAGATTATTCCTTATAACAGTGTCGTCCTCCTTTCCTCTCACCTGGTGACAGCAGCTGTGCTTTGTCTGACAGTTTGATTCACTTCTTGATAAGATGTTCTCCATCTGCATGAATCATGAAGTATACGCTGCTGCCTTCAGCTGCGTCCTCACTTTTATACACAACACTTCTTTGAATCAGATCAGAGAAGACACAAACAAACACACAAACCCTCCAGTCGGTGAAGTCTCACTATCCAAACATAGATTTAAAATGATGAGAAGACATGAAAGAAAATAAAGAATTTGGGTGTGTGTGTGTGTGTGTGTGTGTGTGTGTGTGTGTGTGTGGGTGTGTGTGTGTGTGGGTGTGTGTGTGTGTGTGTGTGTGTGTGTGTGTGTGTGTGTTCGCCGTCAAAGTTGATTTGTCGTCTCCATAAATCCCACCAACACAACATCAGTGTTTGCTCGGCGAATGTCTGGCGTGCTGCTGCGATCAGAAGGTTATCAGTCAGAGTTTCGGGTTCAAACGTCCTCCACGATGTGTTGTTTTATCATAGAGTCGAGAGACGTGTGACCTTTTGCTTTTGTCGTCTGGTGGCCTTAGATCTGAGAGACGCACACAAATCAGTCGCGACACGTCCAGCTTGTGTAGTTTTTGACTCGACAATTTGTTGCATTAGTTACTGAAAAATGTAGCAATTTGAAGTTCCCTGGCCTAAAAGTGGTGTCACATGAGAGTAGAAAGTCACTGGTGTAAGGAAATGACAACTTTACTGTAATCAATCATCTAGATTTAACACACATTTCAAATAGTCACTTGATTAACTGATAATCTTACATATTTAATTCATATTAAATAATCCTATTCTTGAAGTAAGGTATAGTGTGATCCCTGGTTGCCTGGAGAACAATCAGCTCAAATTCGTCTCGGAATCAAAAAGGCCTTCAAACCATCAGTCCACGCCAAGGGTCACGTGCACCAATTTGTTAGGGGTTTCTCTGTTCCGATGAACCGACCCTCCCCAGCCTCGTACGTGGTGATGGAATGAAAGACAGACACATGGATGAGTTTAAGAAAAATGCTCGTTTAGTGAATTATGCAGAAGTCAGAGACAAACTTACGTGAACACAGCGCTAGCAAGCAGAGAGATCTATCGCAGACGTCTAAGAACGACAGAACGCAAAGATCAGACAAAATGGTGGATCTTTATAGTAGAATATTCAGGTTAACACCTCTAGTCAAATGTGAATGTAGGATTGGTCAGTGACTCTAAACACTTCTCTAAACGATTCTAAGATGGCCGTCGCACGTGATCGTAGTGGAAACTTACCAAAGTTGTTTTCTTCTCGAGAGAGAGTTTGTTCTCAGCAACTTACTGGCCTGTTGTGTCTTTCAGTGTGAGTTCTCAAACAGGTGTCCAGAGACTTCCTGGGAGTCTGGGATTGTTTAATCTTTCTGTGTGACCTCGGCCTTGTGTTGCAGTCAGTGAATCCAATGCAAGAATAGGATTATTTAATATGAATTAAATATGTAAGATTATCAGTTAATCAAGTGACTATTTGAAATGTGTGTTAAATCTAGATGATTGATTACAGTAAAGTTGTCATTTCCTTACACTGGTTATTGCAAGGTGGTGTCTTTTAGCTCAGCTCTTTTTATATATACCTGACCACACCGCATCGACAACTGAGCTAGTACTTCTTATTTCCGTCAACGAAAATTGTATTTTTTTGAGAGGCAACCATGTGCTGCTCAAAGGCCTCATGACTTTACTTACGGAGAACTTTGAGGTCATAGTGAATCGTAAAAAGAGACATATTTTAATTGTGATGATGATGATAAAATGAAACTATTTCTACATTTACAATAATGACCATATCACATTGAGTGAGTTGAATGTGTGTAAAATAAAACAAAAATCATTTATTTTCTTCTCAATGTATGAAACTTTCTGATTGTGTTTCTTTCTTAAGTCATTTTTTCCAAACATGCAACTTGAACCTCGAACCGGCCTTTCAACCATGAACCTGAACGATGATCAGTGTCCTCACATGTGCCCATTAACCCGAGAAGGTAATTCAACCATCATCGCTCGACGACCTTCCCTGGAGTGCGACAGTAAACACAAAGGTTTTTTTTTTTTTTAATCGAGCTTTTCTATTGATCGGCAGCTCACACACCGCGGTCAACACACACCGACATGCAGCTCGTGTCAATCAATTGAAGTTATAATTAGGTGTTGTGTATTGTGTTCTGCTGGAGGCCTTTGTTGAGAACACAACACACACTGACACGTTTATAGTCGACATGAACGAGGAAGGGAAGTCAAAGTAAAAAGATCAGATTTCTACCGACTTCTCCTCGTTATTATGGACCAAATATTAGTATTGTGTCATGTTTATCCAAGTATTTCAGAAAAGTACTGATTTAATGAGCTTTAATGTACTGGTTTTTCTCTGTGCAAATATTCCTAAATCCATACACAATATTTTTACATCATAATATTTTAATGTCACAATTAATCCTGAAGATCGAATGTGATTAAATAATAATAAAAAAATACATTTTCAATTATTTTGTTTGAGCGGTTGAATTATTTATTTTTGTTACAATTGTATATTTTCTAACTTTGGTTAGTTTTTTGTTCATATTTGTCTGTCTAAATATATATTATTATTGAAACTAAAATATGTTATGTGTCTTCCATTCCTGCATTTCCTCTCTGAGCTGAGCTAGACTTCCGATCCATCCCACCTTTTATAACCCAAAACTAAGAGTAAGCGTATATTCTAAACATGCTACAACAATATTACACTATTCACTCATGATTTCTCCTGAAAATACTTTATATTTATAACGTTAAACCCCGTTGGCTGCGGTGAAGTCTCAGAACACAGAAGGTGATTTTGATATTCTTTCACTTTAACGACACCAACGTTGGTCCAGAAAGTCCCGACAAAGCGAAGCAGGTCTATTTATACGTGTTTACACTTGAAGGCTTTTAAGGATGTTCTGAACCGGAGGAACCTGAGATGGATCCGTCTGGAACAGCTCAGGGACGAAGCCAAACTCGTCAGCGTTGCCACGGAGACCGGAGCCACTATACTTCCTCTGTCACAACATTACTTCCAACAAAGGTCTCCATAATTGACATTTTTTTTTTACATTTTTGCAAAAGCTTCACGTGACTTCGATCATCTCGCCGGCTGCAGCAGCTGCTGAAGAGTTCTCGACCCAGAAATGATTCTTGATTGCAAAAAAAAAAGGAGCATCTAATCATCAATCAGTGCAAGAACCAGTAGATACTGAGCAGGAAGCTGCTCGAGTGCACTTCACCGTTTGTTGTTGGAATAAATGAGGAGGAGGACGAGGGACGGTTGCACTGAGGATGACAGGAATGTTCAGAGATGAAGATGCTGAGGCTGAATAGAAGAAATTAGAGTTTCCATCATGTGGAGAAGCTACATTTTGGAGTGAAAGACATGTTGTCTAACAACACACATGTTCAAAGCTACTGTTTCAGCATAAGAGATGGAAAGTAAACCAACATTTACTCATTTTATCGTTACCGACTCGAGCTTTTGAATCTTCTGCTTCATCTCACCCGAACAATGATTTACTTGACAATATTTATCCTCCATCTTGTTTGTTGTGGGAATGAACCTGCTAATAACTTCTGCAGGTAAGCGATCCTGAGGGCCAATAATGGAGTCTGGAGTCCGCCTACCTCCAATAAGAAGCTTCATGGATGGCTTTACCATAGCAACGGCAACCTATGTAGAAGTAAGTAAGTTAGTAATTTATATTTGTGGAGCGCTTTTCCAGACCAGGGTAACAATCGCTTAAACAATCAAAACAAAACTCAATAAAATATATACTTAAAAGATCAAGACAACACAGAGACAAACACAAGAGTCTCAGATAATAAAGGCGAAGCCTGCACGAATAAAAGTGTCTTAAGATTTTTCAGACCAAGAGTCAGTAGATCATCAAACACAGAGATGGTTTCAATGTTAAGGAGTTCTCTCTCTGTGTATCCTTTTTTCCTTCATCATGTCCATCACCTGTGCAGGTCTAACTCGCCCAACTCCCCCCCAACCGCACTCACCAAAAAATAAGTAACAAAAAACGCTGACTAAAGACACATCAGGAACGGCAACGTTCCGAGGAACAAAGTTGGAACAGCAAGCAGGTAGAACTGAGTGAAAGTCAAAGATTTACCAGGTGGGACTGGAAACGAGCTGACAACTGCTGGCTGGAGATCAGCCCCTTAAATCCATCAGGGCTGATTGATTGATCACCAGCAGCTGTGCGACTCTGCCAACCACTGTCAGGCACCGCGCCGTCAACTGTCAAAGAAAAAGAAGATGGCGAAGCAGGAAATACCTTGATGAAATAAAACAAAACAGAAGTGGATCGTGACACATGGTACCTTTTGAGAAGACTGCTGGATCCAGGATCTCCTTCAGCTCGTCGAGACAGTGTCAACAGTTCCAGGTTCATATATTAATGTGCCTTTTTTTTTACTCTGTTCTGATGATGATGAGTCGTGTTCTAATTGAGGTTTCTGCCTTTTGAAAAAAAATTGTTTTCCTTGCTCCTCTTTTCTCACTTTTATTTTAACTTTAATGTGTCTTTGATTTGATTATTTGACACTTTAAATAAAATTGAATTGGGTAAAATAACTTTTACTTGTTTAAATCACTAAAACACACTTTTGATAGTGCACTAAAACATACATGACCGTCATAAGAGCTTTATTTCTTCTCAAATGTTTTGCATTATTTTCTAGCACCTCGTCTCAACTGCACTTGAAACGAAACACTGTCGACTTTGTTTCACTTCCAGCTTCATGCAGAGCCGAACTCTGAACTCATTATAACACACTGTTGTTTTATTTGGTCACTTCTTGGACACTGATCCCGTTCAATCCCTCCTGGCAACATCCACTTCATTTACGAGTCTGGCCCGGCAGTTGTGGTCCACAGCGATGAGCCATACTTGTGAAAAAGGATCCAAAAGGAACCGAGCCATGAAATCCAGCTCCTTGTAAAGAGAAATAAAACCAACAACTGTGCTTCATGTTAATACCGCTCCACGCTCGTGTCTAATGGAAGGAGGTGTGAGAAGATCTGATTGGGCGGCTCGGGTGTTGAACCTGTGACCTGTTGGACATGTTTCCCCGGAGAGTATGGACAGAGTGATTCATCTCTCGTCTTTCTGTGGTCAGGGGTCACTGGGGTCACCACAGACGATGTCATGTTTCCTATAAGCACCTCCTGCATTAACAGTTTTTAAAAGAAACAACACGAGTGTTTCAACCTCGGTCGTTCTCAGTCAATGAGGCAAAAACTATGCTTTTCTTACGTAGTAAAATTGATACCGATCATGGTACACAAGATCCTAGTGCACCAGTCCATGGTTTTAATGAGGTTTGTTGTTAACATATTAAACAAATCAAGGACACACGTGTTACTGAGATGACGTGCGCTTCGGTTAGGTTTGTATTAAGAGTTTTTGTTTAAGCTCATTAGTATCTTGATTAATCCAACCAGAATGGCCGTCGAGACACATATGGTGTGTGGAACAGACAACATCTGCCATTTTGTGTGTACACCGTTATATGTCAATATTTATAAACTTCAACCATATAAAGCCTTACTTCAATCCTCCAGCCAGCTGTAATCACGCCCACTTTGTCTATACAACAAGTCTCTTGGAGGTGGACTTCCAGCTTTAATTACGCGCGGTGAAAACCTCGATGCTTGACCAATCACAACAGTGTGGGTGTGGTTATGGTCAACAACATTGAATTTCTAGGGAAACTTTTGTTTTCAGTGGGCGGAGCTTAAGTTCATTTTCTAATTTCAATGTTTCAATTAAGTCACACATCACAACAACACATACACACTGATGATACAATAGAGTCACACATCACAACAACACATACACACTGATGATACAATACAGTCACACATCACAACAACACACACTGATGATACAATAGAGTCACACATCACAACAACACACACACACTGATGATACAATAGAGCCACACATCACAACAACACACACACTGATGATACAATAGAGCCACACATCACAACAACACACACTGATGATACAATAGAGTCACACATCACAACAACACACACACACTGATGATACAATAGAGTCACACATCACAACAACACACACTGATGATACAATAGAGTCACACATCACAACAACACACACTGATGATACAATAGAGTCACACATCACAACAACACACACTGATGATACAATAGAGTCACACATCACAACAACACACACACACTGATGATACAATAGAGCCACACATCACAACAACACACACACACTGATGATACAATAGAGCCACACATCACAACAACACACACACACTGATGATACAATAGAGCCACACATCACAACAACACACACTGATGATACAATAGAACCACACATCACAACAACACACACACACTGATGATACAATAGAGCCACACATCACAACAACACACACACACTGATGATACAATAGAGCCACACATCACAACAACAACACACACTGATGATACAATAGAGCCACACATCACAACAACAACACACACACTGATGATACAATAGAGCCACACATCACAACAACACACACAGACTGATGATACAATAGAGTCACACATCACAACAACACACACAGACTGATCATACAATAGAGTCACACATCACAACAACACACACAGACTGATGATACAATAGAGTCCAAGATCTATTTAAGAGACACTTAAATGAACTGAGTTGCCCTTAAAAAGGAATCAATTATAAGATGTGTTTTTATTTGAAAATGTGACTACAATAAAAACAACACAATAAAACCCATATAAAGCAGTAATATGACAAATTGTATGTTGCTATTATGACATTTTTACAATAATTTTAACAATGCTCTTTACTACTGATCTTTGAACTGGTGACTCCCCTGGAGACTCTCGCAACAAACCTCTCAACAGCAGTGGGTCAGTGACAGTGTTCTCAATTACAGACTTGTTTAAAGGTACCAAGAGGACAAAACCATGAACTGTCTTTTTCTTGTTTTGTAAATAAGGTCCATGCAGGATTTGGCAGCGGTGCATCAAAGTGTTTGCAGTTTCACTTTTCTGACATGCTGGGTCACCAATGAAGACATTTGAATTCTTATGTATTGTCTCTTTAACATCTAACTTCCTCCCTCTAAGTAGCTGGGAAAGGCTTCAGCCTCTTGTGTCCCTACTAGGGGGAAAAAATGTCTCGCACTCAGAACCACCAACTAGGTATCACCGACACAACTGCTGATGAAATTCTGAGCAACAAAATGGAAAAAACACTTCGAGTCCTCAGACCACATGTGGGGTTCTTGCCTCAGTAGCTAGTATTCAACGGCTACACACAGCCTCAAGCTGAGACCTTTAATATAAAATATATCCGTTCCACCATCGTGTCTCTTTAGCACCGAAGGGCTTCTGGTTCCACGCTAGGCTAGCATCTCACTGCGGGGGTCGATGGTTGTCACTTGGGAAACTATGACTTTGAGTGTGTTTTTGTTCACTTGTGGGGTTGTTGACTTCCTGATCTTTTTGTTTAGACTTCCTGTATATTTGGTAGAAGCTGCTCCTGCAGCGCACGTGAGTCTACACGGTGAGGAATAAGCACAGCTAGATATATATGGAAGGAAGCCGCAAACGGAGGTCGTAATTCAGTTGGTTCCTCCCCAAAGTTCAGAGCCTTGTGCTAAAGTCTGAAATAGAATTGGGGCCAAACACCCAAAAAAATGGTTGGTAAAGGCAGAAAAGCAACCGGATGCTATTTTAAAATCACAACAGCGTATCAGTCAAATAAAGATGAACCATGACGAGCTTGTGGCTAATCGCTCGAGAGTATTTCAGTAACCTGCCCGTCATGCTATGGAATCAAAGGATTCTAAAAATGCGTAAAAGCTTACAATGAATCTCAGCACAATGAGATCACCGTGATGACGACAGTAATGATGATTATTTCCAGGTGTGCTCTAGGATTTCCTCTTTACGTTCTTAAAAATAAATGCATCCTAAACCCGGGAGTGAACCTTTAATATTGGATCTATTTCCTGCTTCCACACTTCTTGACATCAATCACAGCTAAAGTCAGCTTTGGTTTTTGCTTCTCTTTCTCTTTTTTTTTTTCCTCCTAATAACCCCTGAAAATACCGCCACGTTCTGGAACGCTGTCAGCTCCGTCTCAACACCAGAGGGGCGTCAGTAACATCAGTAATTACAAGATTCGATCACAAACTGCTCAGCCATCTGAGAAATGACAGAAACAATATTTTCCCTCCCAAAGCAAACACATGGAAACAGATGCAGACCAAAGATTAACGGCTGCTTTCTTCCTTATTACTAACTACAATCTAATGAAGCCTATATTGAAATAAAGATTTTATTAAAATATATACTGATCCTGTATGGACTTCAAAACCTCTTCAGCGAGGTGAAAAAGGAAGAGGCAGCTCCGTCACTCGGCGACCATGGATGCCGGCTCTTCATGTGAGATGTTGTTGACGTACATCGTTGAGCTCGTCCGGCAACATAGGAAAGAGATGAACAGCATCGCGTTCTCTGGACAAAACAATACATCTTTAAATCATACTTCATATTAATAATTTACTCATATTTCTTCATGTAGACTAAATTTACCCCTTCATATTTACTACACAAGTCAGAGAGATAGTCGAACACAGGATTGGTCGTACATTATTCACCATCTGGACAGAGCCCCCTTCAGCAGTGTTGTTCATGAAAAACCATGCAACAAGAATCACCAAACATGTAACACACACACCCTTATCATCCAGTCACATGTTTAAAGCCAATTTTGCTAAGTCATCATGGAATTCTCATGAAGCTTATCAGTTGAACCCTGTATTACATTCCGGATGAGATTCTGCAACATGTAGGTAAGTAAGTAAGTAAGTAAGTAATATTTATTTATATAGCGCTTTTCGAGACCAGGGTCACAAAGCGCTTAGACAATCAAAACAATACTCAAAAAAGTACATACTTACCCCTCATAGTAAGTGATACCTCCTTTTGACAGATCAAAATCGAAATCAAAAGTCGCCCTTCTCTGTCTTTTGCTCAAGTAGTTATTTAAGGGATTCAAATGGTTCCAATCAATAGATAAATCAGAGGATAAAGGTATCCTTAGTAAATATCAATTAATAAATAGCTCATAAATAAAATCTGATCCTTCAAACTCTTCACTGGCTGCCAGTTTCTTTCAGGATCATTTTAAAATTCTGGTTCTTACTTTCAGATCTATTCATGGTCAGACCTTCCATCAGTGATCTGATCCAGACTTACACCCCAGCTCGGGCTCTGAGGTCTGTGGATCAGAATCTACTATTGGTTCCTGAACTTCCGGACCAGAGGAGAGAAATCCTTCCAGACTGTTGCTCCTAAGCTTTGGAACCATCTCTTTGTTTGATGATCTACTTCTTTTTTATCAACCTAAAACCTTCATGTTCATTATTTTCCAAGCTTCCTAAACCATACAGTCCAGTTTCTGTGAGTTCAGGGGATGAAAGATGAACGGACGGAGGATTACATTGATTCTTAACACATTTTGGTTGGGCCTCCATCTTTAGTTTCTTTGCGCCGGTGGATTGAGATCAGGTCAGAGGCAGTTCCATCAGGAGGGGCCAGTGTTAGCGATAGCTCTCCTCCACGATGAACAAAGTGCACCGATATTAGGTGGAACATGATTTTTTATGATGCATTCACGGGTGGTACATTTTGCAACAGACCTGCTGAGGTCGCAGAGTGAGTCGATCTTACAGTTAGGATGCCGGACCAGACAGAGATACTTTGGGTTGGGGATCGGTTGTGCAGCAACAGAACAGTAGTCAACTTCAAATGTCAGATCCTTTCCTCCCCTGGTGTTGAAGTTAGGAGGATAGATTGGGGCTGGTTCAGGTTCCACATCAGCTTGACGCTTGTTTTCTTGCAGACAAATTCTTGGGCTTGGCTAATCCTACAGATTTTGTTTTGAGCTGGGTTATAGCAGAACCAGTTTCCTTAGTGGATGCATCTAAGATGGAGATATTTGATTCCAGTATGAGTCTCACAATTATTATTTGAGCTAGAATTCTCAACATTCTTGGTCTCTTTAAGGGAAGCCAGGCTTTTCGGTGAGATCTGATATCAGAGAGGGATCTTTTGGGATCCTCAGAGTGCATCGAAGAAGGCCATTGGTTCTCGTCATCAAAGAGTCTTATGGATGGTTCCTCATGAGTTCCCCTTCGCTATAGGAGGCCCCATAACAAAACCCTACTGGGAAGATGAATGAATGATTTATCTTCATCACTTTTCCGAAGATGACACGAAACAGAACCAAGTGACAGGGTTACATAACCTGATGTGCGTTTATTCACCTCAGTTTAAGACGATCTGTTTTAACGTCAGATGTTAAGATTAGACTGAGATGCCACATGTCGCTGTAATCTGACGCAGGAGAATATTAGAAACGCTGGTAGTAAAATCTACAACAAAAACATCTTTTAATTGGAGATTTCAAGTGACTCAGCTTGTCTTGTTTACTTAATCCGGTGAAACAGTTATGGCGGTGGAGTTTTACATCCGACTGCTGTTCGTCCTGCTGCTCAGTCAGGATCGTCTCGGTGACGTCAGGGATTCTCTGTGGCCATCATGCTGATCCACCTACGCAGCTGAAGAACTTAAAGCACATATTTGCTTCGACATTTCCTGGATCGAAGGAGCCAAACATACACTACGTTCCAATCCTCAAACCTGTGCTTGTCCTGAACTGCTTTTATCAATTTGTATATTCCTGAAACGCATCAGCACCGACTTTTGGTCCGTTTGAGGAATTTACAGTAAGTCTCAGGACTTCTGTTGTCTCTTCAGTCCTTTCGGCTCAAATGACCTGGTTTTCTTATACCCTTGGATTTGCGAAAAGTACAAACGGTAAAAACATGTTGATGGAATGCCTTCAGACCGATGTTAGATTAAAAATGATTATACACTTTACGTATACGCCATACTTTAATTAATGCTAAAAGATAATCAAAATATAAAGTTTAAATGACTCGCTTCATCTAAGAGCTTAAACGTTTGAATACACATTCACAACCAACATTTCACTCAGACTGATTTACACTGTTTCAAGACAATCTTGAAACAGCATTAGAAACATGACACCGGATTATTTAAACATCTGTTCATCTGCCTTTTCACACCTGGGGTCGTGAAACAAAGAGCGAAGCAGGACACACCCAGGAGGGGGGGCTGGAAGACAATGGCACCCACGCAAGAGGGAAGCTCGGAAGTTTCTCAGCGGGTGATCAAGACACAAGAACCATGAAAGAACCATTTGCCCTGGAAGAGACGACCCCCGGGGCGGGAAATTTCCCTTAAATATAGCGATGTTTCTACAGTTCGAGACCGTTTGAACCTGAAGAACTGCAGGCAGAAATCGATCGATCATAAAGCTTGTATTTTCTTTGACTTGAAGCGGCGAATAAACAACCTGTGACAATGCATTGACCATTTGTCTCCCTAAAGCAAAGTATTAAGACCCGGAAGTGACGTGGTGTTGGAACAGACTCCAGTTTTGACCGTTTTACCGAGTTTGGTAAAGAAAAGATTCTTTCAAAGAAGGATTTCCTGACATTTAAATTGAAACAGCTTCTCCTCATTTACACATTAATGTGTAATTGATGTGACATTAGTCCCAACCATGAACCCATCAGAATTTAAGACATTTTATTTAGCATAAAATACATCGGAAAACCGGATGGTCATCAATTGTTTGTTTTTTTAGAGTCTGAGGTATATTAACGTGTAAACAATTAACCTTGAATAATAATAATACTTTCTCAGCCGTACACAAGATCATATTTGAGATAAATTCTAATGTTTATGTTAAAATTCAAACAAAATAATCCCAACCCTTTGGTTGACATGAGGGTGAGTAGAAAAATGAGTGAAGTTTGGGTGAACTATCACTTTAAAGTCACGAAATTAAAAAATAAAAACACACATTGCTTTTTTCACAACACGCTTTAGTCGCTCTTCAGTCAAAACGGCTGATCACACTTTAGTTTATTTCACGGGGAACACAACCTTTTTGATATTTGAGGATCAATATGAGGAGGACTCAACATGAAAAAGGTGTATTTGTCTCACACAGATGATCAAGACAAGACAAGAACTGTCATGACAGCTTTGACTTGTGTTGCAGAAGTGATCAATAAAAGGCAGAAAAGAGGAAATATTGCCTCACAGACTCCAGCAGAGGATCTGAAAACGTTCAAAAGTTGCTGATATATTTGAGGAAGATGAAACCCTGGAAACATTCTTCTATTTTATCTCGCATCATAACCGTCACGCTCACCTCCGACCGCAAGTAGAAGTCAAAGTTGCACTTACCCGTTATTGGCCGAGTTATTAATGCTTCCATTAGCACCGAGGAGCGTTCACTTGGGGGGTTCATCCTCCGCTGACCTCTATCTGCCGCTCGGTGAATCACTGGACAGCAGCTTTCACTCACATCGTCCTTCAGGGAGCAAACGTCATCAGCTGAAGGACTTAAGTCGATCACCGGGGGGACCCCACTTCATTTTCTACAGCACGTTGAGTTCAGAGCCGCTTCGGTTGAGAAAACACTCTTGTCCTCAGAAGTTGATGGCACCAAAACAGTGAAAGGACAACATCGTTTCTTTACTATCACGCAAATTATTTTGCTGTCTTTGACGAAACACTGAAAGTGAGACATTTACATTTAAGCTCCACGTAATTGACAGCCAGTCAAAGTGAATCATGTTTTAAAAAGCTTCATATTCAGCAGCAGTTGCTGTTGTTATAGAAGTTGTTTACTTTAAGATAAGTGGAGAAAAGGTATAGAAAGATATAGAGTCGGAATTGTGACGGTTATAAAAATGTATTTCTCTCAAAAGTATTTTAAATGAAACTTCTAAGAAAAAGTTTTAGGATTTCTAAATTAAATTAACCTTAAGGAAAATACTTTATCCTTTAAATTTGAAGCCGTTAATGTTGCATCTGAACACAGCAAACATAACATAACATTCATTTTCTACCGCTTTATCCCTTTTGGGGGTCGTGGGGAGACTGGAGTCTGTCCCAGTATCATAGGGCGAGAGGCAGGGGACACCCTGGACAGGAGGCCAGTCTGTCTCAGGACACACAAAGACAGACAACCATTCACACACACACTCATACCTACGGACAATTTCCCCAAAGTTCTCAATCAACCTCTGTATGTTTTTGGACTGTGGGAGGAAACCGGAGTGTCCGGAGTAAACCCACACAACACGAGGAGAACATACTAACTACACACAGAAAGGTCATGAGTTGGCTCGGCCTGGAAGCGAACCAGCAACCTTCTTGCTGTGGGGCGACTGCACCACCGCGCCCCACAAACATAACAATGTCCATATAATGTTTCGTTATCATATATTTGTCAACGTTGCTAAATGATCTTCCTTTAATAATAAACTTCTCTGTTATGTCTGTTGAAGATTCTTCTTCCGTCCGTGTTCACAGACATACTGTGTTACGACAAGCACGACAAGAATGTTTTCATGTCTTTGGTATATCAAACAAACACAATTAGAAACGCTGGAAATAAGACATGATTCATTGTTTCAATAAACGTGTGCACATAAAAGCTTGAACGTCTGGAGTAATTATTAAAAACATCGATCCATGTCAGATCCAAAGAGTTACTTTCAAAGTTCTTGATGAAATAGTTTCTACGACGTTTGCACTCGCTGGCCCGACATGAACCCTTGAGCAACAAAGTTGTCCAGATGGAGTTGAAAGAGAGTTTGAGTGCTGAAGGTCAAAACGGCCAGGAGCGTCTGAACCACAAACCTCCACCTTTACTTCCCTGACAACCCCGATTGTATCAAAGCGCCCGCGGGTCGATGGTGTCATCTGATGCTCTCTATTCCTGGAAGCTGAACCTCACCGAGACACCTGGACCACAGAAACATCTCCAGCAGGATCTTTCTCCTCGGACCGGAGGAGAGTCGGCGTGAAGGACGAGGAGCTTCAATAATTGATGAGGGTGAGAGGAGAACCATGGAGGAGGCTGTCATCCAGTCGGATCTGAGGAGTCCACTCAGAGGTCAAACAGGAGGTGGTGGAACCACCGCAGAGCAGATGATCGACTTCTTCACACGTGCTTCATACACCGCCTGAATGTTTCATGATGAACGTGTGATCTTCTCACAAACATCACGATCGTGACTTTGATTCCAGCAAATACATCAAACCAGCCACGAGCTTCTGTCGCAGAAGAACGTCGGGATTATCGGTGTGTTCTTTGATAATGAGCTCAGGAGAAGGAGATTCCCTTCAATGTTTGCTCCGTCTTATCTCCGCATGTCGCCCTGCGGTCGGTTCCTCTGGCGTCAAACCTCCCTCGAGCTCACACAGCTTCGCTCTCCACCGTTAGCATGACTAGATAACGTACATCTGCTGAGGAGGAAATTACTTTTTAAAAAATCATGTAAAATTGAAGCTGAAACAGGAATTTAGAATGGTGTGTACTAACACACAAACTAAGAGTGATGACGTCAAAGCTTTCCCGTGCAACTTATTAACTGCAACACAACTCCTTACATCACTGATCTGATCCAGCCTTACACCCCAGCTCAGGCTCTGAGGTCTGTGGATCAGAATCTACTGATGGTTCCTGAACACGGTTCAGGACCAGAGGAGAGAAATCTTTTCAGGCTGTTGCTCCTAAGCTTTGGAACAATCTTCTCTCTCTTTGCGCTTGATGATCTACTGACTCCTTTAAGAAACACCTTAAGACGTTTCTATTCGTTCAGGCTTTTCCTTGATTTTCTGGAACTCCTGTGTTGTTCTGAGTATTATCTTGATCTTTAAAGTATGTACTTTTTTGAGTATTGTTTTGATTGTTTAAGCGCTTTGTGACCCTGGTCTCGAAAAGCGCTATATAAATAAATATTACTTACTTACTTACAACCAGGTAGTTATCAAGGCTATAACTACCAACTCTGAATAACAATAAAACGAAATGAACAGCAATATATTTGTCGCCACAGTTAGTGATTCAACTGTTGGATTTGCTTTTTAAAGTCATTTTTTTTTTAAGTTCTTAAAGCAGCTCTGGTAGTTTTGTGTACCTTAATATTTTTGTACTACAATAACTAGTGATGACACATCAACTTAAAACTAGTTGAATGACTCGTATACTGTGACTTGAGGTGTTTTGTGTGATTTTTATTTCCACTGTAAAAGTTCTGGATGGTGTGAACATGATACATATTTCATTCTCATTCTTCTCTCCCATGGTAACGATGTTCAAATGATGTTTAAAAGGCTTCAAGCAGCAGCGCGAGACACTGGGGTGTTGAGCAGACAAATGTTGAGCAGCAGTGAAGTTGAGCATGTGTATGACGGCTAGAGCGCACGTGTATGACATGTTGAGTGTACAACAACCATGACACACTCACTCAAACCGGTGGCAGTAATCTTACTCCATAGACGTCCGCCATGATGTGAGTCGTAAATCCAAACCTGTGATGACGTAATCACGGCAGTGTCATGAAAGTGTTTGTAAACAAGTGACCCACCAGGTAATATTTATATATAAGGCGCTCAGGATTACAAGGCGCACTGTCCTTTTTTGAGAAATATAAAGGCGTTTAAATGCACCTTATAGTGCCGAACATATGGTAATAGGTAAACATTATGAATTAAGTATCAGGATGAATCAAAGTCCTTTATGAAATTTTATGAATGCCATGATGTTGATGTCCACAAGGGGGCGTTCTGATGATCCCGAGGGAAGCAAACGAAGTTGACACCGAGGGTCAAACCTTGTTCCTCAAGTCAGATCCCAAGTGACAGGAAGTAGCTTCGGCTTCTGAAGGAAACACGTAAACAATCGCGAGGAATCTTCCACTGAGACAACACATGCTCTCTCTCTCTCCCTCCCTCCCTCCATCCCTCCCTCTCTCCTCCCTCTCTCCGTGTTCTGACAGACGGGGATTCACAGCAGCGCAGAAGTGTGGAGCGAGTGGAGCTTCTCCCCCTCGCAGCCTCCAGCGCCTCCAGGATGACGGGGATCAAAGAGTGATCGGACCGGGTTCTGAGCTGGATCTTCTGAGTTCTTCAGTCAGGTCAGTGAGAAAAGCTGCTTCTTTATCTATCAGGAGAACCATGTGAGCAGGTTGTTGAACATCGCCATGACAACTGATAATGTCGTTTTAAAAACCTCTCGATGTAAGTCCGACCACCGGTTCCTCGCACCTCCAGCAACGTGTGGTTCGCTCCATAAAAGTCCTGAGGACCTTCTCAGAACCCTCTCAAGGTTTTCAGTGTCAACATCGTGTGAAGTGCAGAGTTAAATAAACACCAGGAATAGAAGTGGAGACACGTTCAGTGTTTATGACCTGCACCTCGGCTATGTCGGATCATCTGGGTTCTCTTTAACTTGTGGTCCATCCTCTGGATCTCAGCTGGGGTTGGTGACCCAGAACCCTGATGTTCACAACAGAACTGGGTTTCTGGACCTAGTGATAATGTGCATCAATCTAGCAATCCACCTTCATTTTTAGTGTTTAAGTTTTGTATTTATTTTAAAGGACCAAACTATTAAACGTTGTCTTTGTACAGGAAATGTTGTCATTTTAATCACCATTAAAACTAACTTCAACAAAAGTGATGGTCACTGTTTATCTGTCATTAAACATTTATGATAATTAAACAAAGATGGATAAAAACCCACAAGACGGTTAATGGGTTGCATAAACATAAAAAACAAACAGGAAGCATCCAGATGCTGAAATACAAAATGAAGTACAAAGATCTCCAGAGGTTCGAGAACAAGCTGCTTTGCTTCGTAAACTCTTATGGACCAGGACGTCCAAAATGTACCAAGAATAAAGACCGAATATTGTTGGTCGAGATTCGCCTCCAGAGTTCCTTTTGTCCTCCGTGGTCACACAAAAGTAACGTCTTGAACTACAAATCATGTTGTTTTTGTTGTTGTTGTTCTGGATGAGATTGTGTTGGTGAACTACACACCTGTGTTTCCTCCTGGATGACCTTGGAATATCTTGGCGTCGCTTTGCTTCGTCAATACTAGATGATATGTTCGGATCATATTTAAATAATGAGTGAGATTCATTTGGGTCGTTGGCATTTGGCTAAAGATCAGGGATAGAAGCAGATATCTTTAGAAGGTTCCTCATCAAGACAAACGATGGAATAACAAAGACATATTTTTTATCTTCTCAATGTTTTTTTTTTGTTTTTTTTTAAATACCTAAAAAGTAATTTTACTTTAAAACTCAGTTGAGTTTTGTTTAAAATAGGAAAAGTACTACTAATGGTTTGAATAAATATTATTGTGTATGATTTCAGAAACATCTCTTCATGATAGTTTTACTCACAAGGGCCACATATACAGTATATATCTATACCAGCAAAGGGCATCAGGCCAAGGTCGGCTCTAAATGGTTGGTGTGTATCTGTGATGTTTTTCAACCCTTGCTAGCTAGAAGTGCTGTAGCATCACAGCAGGGAGGTCCCTGTTGTGGACCTGGGTTGTATTTTCGTGGAAATCTTTTCCTTGGTTTTTCACTGGAAACTCTGCCAGTTCAATCCACACAGGGGTCATCTAGAGAAATAGTTTCGGGTGTTCCGACCAGCGAGGTCCAAGAATACGATGCAGAAAAAAAGGGGTCAGTATATGAGGGACCTTTGTACCACCAAGAAATGAGGAGAAAAAAAAAGGTTAATAAGAAGTCGATACAAACCTCACGTCTCCTGTGGAGCGTTTTCCTTGTTGAAATAATAAATCGATGTCAGTGTTGCTGCTGAACAAGTGATAGAAACGGTTCCATGAATCGATGGCAGACTGTATTATATTATATGTTTTTGTAGAACGTTGTTGTAACAGACTTATTTGATTAGCTAATTACAACAGTTTTTCACCAATGAATTCTGACAGTGACGGTGTGGACTTCAGGATCATTCGGCAGGTGGAAGGTTCTTCCTCCGTCACTTCAAAAGGCAATTAAAGGTGATTGGCAGACGACCGGTGGAAAGCAGGCGTGGAGGAGGCGAGTGGCGACGCGTGATAGGATTTAGGCGAGAACGACAGACTTTCCTTTTGTTCAGCTGCACAAAAGAGGCTCCAGATGTGAAACGTGAGGCTTCGAGGTGAACGTCTTCGTCTTCCGTGTGCGTGAATAGATAAGTCGGCGTCTCCAAAGACCAGGACCCGATGCTGAAGAGCAACACGCAGAGGCAACAGATTGTTCCTCGACTTCAGGAGGATCTTAGTTACTGTGGATGAAGGTTCCTGAGTGAGAACAGGAGATAATTACGAGCACTTTTGAGATCATGATTGTCGAGGACAACATACGTCAAGAGGATTTTTCAGCTTTGTTACTATCTTACAGTCATAAAATAGGCAAAAAAACAACAAAAAAAAGTAATATAAGTATGTAGTCTTTTGTGTAGAAGGTAATGTTGTAGGTTTGACTTACCTAGATACATGTTTTATCTGATTTATTGTAAATGTATATTTTAATCCATAATACATGAATTAAAATGTTTTTCACATAGTTATTATTTGTAAATATTGTTGACGGATGCTTATGTATAATTAAAACATTTGATATATATCATCAAGTTTTCATCTTTATTCATGTTTTTGTCGTTTCATTTCTACCACTAGATATCAGTGGACTTTACATCCAGTAATAATAAGGCAATAATAAAGCAAAAAGATAGAATGTTAAAAAAAGAAAAAAAAAACTTCCTGCAGGAAACATTGACTCCACAAACGAGTTCCCAGAGGAGCTTCGCTTCCCTGCTCTCCATGTTTGTTTACAGGCTTTTAGAATTTTATTTGTCTCTTTGGATTGAACCACTTTTTCTAGCAAGTTTTTTTTTTAAATGGTATCGATAAAGTAAACAAAGCTGCACAAACAAGGAACCTATTTGTAGAAAAGAGTGACACTGTGGGTAAGTTTGTATGAAAAGAGGACGACTCAGAATGTGACATTTCAACTCTGCACTTCCTCCAAACGCACATCATGTGTTTGACTTTAAGGTAACATTTATTTGACCTGAAGCTCCACCGTCCACCTCAGGAGGAATAAAGTGTTGAAGGCAGAGTGAAAACAAATCTGTTTGTAAAGGCCGACTAGGACTCGAAAGACCCGTCCGTGTGAAGGCGGCGCTGGCGACATCTGTCATGGTGTCACCTTGTCTCAGACACTTGGACGTCCCCGGCAGGTACTCGCTGAGGTTCCTCACCATCGGGGGAGTCATTGGCTTCGACGGATCGTTAACATCTGCTGAAGTCAATCATTTATAGTGATGTTTCGGGGACGGTTTCAACCCTGAATGTTGTGGTTCCCGAAAAGGTGTGCGTGTCCCTCCGTCAGTGTTGTGCGATCATGAGGCGACGCAAGAAGAAAGGATTTGATTGAATGAACTTAATCGTGATTTGTTCCCTATTGTCGAGATGTCTTTGGACGCAGCACATTGTACACATGCAGCCAGAATTCTGAGCCGCTCTAGTAGAAGAACTCACATTTCTCCTTCAAACTCTTCACTGGCTGCCAGTTTCTTTCAGGATCATTTTAAAATTCTGGTTCTTACTTTCAGATCTATTCATGGTCAGACCTTCCATCAGTGATCTGATCCAGACTTACACCCCAGCTCGGGCTCTGAGGTCTGTGGATCAGAATCTACTGATGGTTCCTGAACTTCTGGACCAGAGGAGAGAAATCCTTCCAGACTGTTGCTCCTAAGCTTTAGAACGATCTTCTCTCTCTTTGCGCTTGATGATCTACTGACTCCTTCAAGAAACATCTTCAGACGTTTTTATTTGTTCAGGCTTTTCCTTGATTTTCTGGAACTCCAGTTTTATCTTGATCTTTAAAGTATATACTTTATTGAATATCGTTTTGATTGTATAAGCGCTTTGTGACCCTGGTCTGGAAAAGCGCTCTATAAATAAAAATGATTTACTTACTTACTTACATGTCATTTACTTTAACGAGTGAAACCCAAACCCTAACTCAATTACTAACCTCTAATAACGTGCTGCATTTCGTAGATATTCTGCAGACACAACAAATCCAAGTGCACTTTGTATTGATTTGTATTTGTTTCTTCAATGGCTGCCATAACGTGGACGATTTGATTCACTGTCTCACTGATCATTGTGTTGAAATACCGGATCAAGCGGCACCTGTTAAATCGAACTTGACAATTCTCCTGCCGTCTGCTCCTCAAATCACGCCTGTCTTCTGTGAAGCTGACAGAAAATGCTTTGTTGTGATTTTTCACTGACAAAATTAAATTGATCAAAGAGAAAATCCCTCCCCTTTTGTGTGGAACCCCTGCCGTCACTGAGCTCGTGGGCCTTCTTTAAGCCTGTAACTCTGGTGAACAAGATGAAACCCTCCTCTTGCTCGTCCGACATCCTTCCTTGTAGGCTCTTCAAAGTATTTGATGTAATTGGCCCCTGGGTTACCAAAGTGGTGAACCTCTCCCTTTCCTGGGGGTTCATAGGGGGTTTTCCTAATGCATTTAAACCATTGTGGAGCCTTTGCACAAAAAGCCAGACTTAGACCCCATTGACCTCCTGCCCTGGCCTATTTCTAAGCCTCCTTTCTTGTCCAAGATCTTGGAAAAGAAATCTGAATCTTTCTGGGCGCAGTTTCAGTGTATCTGCCAATCAAATGAGGTCTGAATCATCTGTTGTGTGGAGTTCCTCAAGGTTCTGTTCTGGGTCCTTTATTGTTTTTGCTGTACTTGATTCCCCTCGGTAAAATCATTCAGAGATTTCCTGATGTTTCTTATCACATTTTTGCTGATGACATCCAGCTCTACTGCTCTTTTGATCCAACTCCAGGGTTGAGTCCGTACTTGGGTTGTATTTGACAAATACAGGTGTCTAGTTCAACACTGTAGAAAAACTGACCACAAACCGTTTCAATTGAGAAAAATCTCTAAACTTGTTGTCACAACATGATCTGGATCTTATAATCCATGTGTTTGTGTCGTTTACACTATTGTAACAATTTATTTAGTGTCTAAACAAGAAGGATGTGTCTCGCCTGCAGTTCATACAAAACTCTGTGAATTCTGAGCCGTTCTAGTAGAAGAACTCACATTTCTCCTTCAAACTCTTCACTGGCTGCTCTAGTAGAAGAACTCACATTTCTCCTTCAAACTCTTCACTGGCTGCTCTAGTAGAAGAACTCACATTTCTCCTTCAAACTCTTCACTGGCTGCCAGTTTCTTTCAGGATCAATTTTCACGAAGCACTTTAACAATCAAAACAATACCCAATAAAATATATACTTAAAAGATCAAGACAAAAAAGACAACATTTTGTATGAACTGCAGGCGAGACAAACACTTCCTGTTAAGACATGAAGACAAACTGTTGCAATAGTTGTGTTTCTCTCTTACACACCCAGTCAGACAACAGTCCCTATCAGGAAGATAAGAACCAGAATTGATTATGAGAAAGTTGCTTTTCAGTCTTAATAACGTGTACGCGTCACTCTGTGAGTTCCAGGAGATGATCTGCTTCCCACTGAAGCGATTAGCTGGAGTGATGAAGAACACACACCTCAAGTGGCTTCTTCAAAACACCAGGCTGCTCGTAATTCTCACAGATTGATTGTCAATCAGTTGATTGAACACTGGAGGGGAGACGGATTCATTTGCACATCGTCTCTGTGGAAATTTGAGAAGCAAGCGTCACCTGCCAAAACCTCTCTCTGTAAGAATTGGACGTGAAACAGGTGTTTCCACATATGTGGGAAGTTCAGCATCTGAGCTGGAGGAGGATCGATCTTATCTTTCCCTTTGAGGACGCGGTCGCTTATCTCAGATCCGCCTTGGCGTTGAATATGTGCTCCTGTGGTGGACGGATCCATCGACAGGGATCGGCTTCAGACGTAATACATCTCTCTCGACGTAAACACGCTGCAAAGATCAGCTTCTGGACGTAGAATTATGAACATTACGAGAGGGTCGAAGTTAGATATGTTTGTTAGATTAAAATTATTATATACATATACGCCATACTTAAATTAATGCTAAAAGATAATCAAAATATAAAGTATAAATTACTCGTTTGATCTAAGAGCTTAAACGTTTGACTACACATTCACAATCAACATTCCACTCCAGACTGATTCACTGGTTCGAGGCAAGCTTGGATCAGGATTAGATACGACACCAGTTATTTAAATCATCTGTTTATCTGCAAATCATACCTTAAATCGTAGATCAAAGAACGAAGCAAGACACACCCGGGAAAGGGGGGCTAAAAGACGGAAACCCCCACCAGAGAACATTTGAATGATTAGATTACAAGAAAACAAATTAGGATGTCTCTCAATGGGGGATCGGGACACAGGGAACTTGAAAGAACCATTTGGCCGGAAAGGGACGACCTCCCGGTTCCGGAAAATTTGCCTTAAATATAGCGATGTTTCTACAGATCGGGGACTTTTCTCCCGGGACTATTGACCTGTACAGTCGCCGGGACAAAGTGTGTCCGGTCGCGATCGTAAAGCTTGTATTTTCTTTGACTTGGAGCGGCGAATAAACGACCCGTTATACACTCTGGATTGTCCATCTTTCTCCACGAAGCGAAGCATAAGAACCGGGACAGGAAGTGACGTTGTGTTGGAGCGACGGAACGGACTCCGTGTTTTGATCCTTTTATGTTGGTGTGACCGAGACTATGATGATTCACTGCAGGTTCAAGAAAAAAGAAGACAAACAATCAAATATATGTCACGACTGGAATCAATTAAAGAACATCGATCATCTTTTTTCTTTGAATGTAGCCATTAGCTCAATGATGGCTAGAAGGTGCTCTCATGGATGGATGAAGGAAACTCGAGGTGTGACGGAAAACGAAATGTTCCTGCACGTCTCTCATCAGTAACTGTTCAATAGACCTTTCTGTGATCATTATTGCTGCCGTCCAGGAGATATTCAGCTTCGACTCACCTCATATTTAATCATGTCACCAGTTTGAATAGAACATTAGGTTTTCAGCAGAAACAGGCACAAACAAAACAACAATTTTTCCTCTGAGAGGAGCAGCTAATAGAATATTTTAACAGCCTTTTAACATCAAGTCACTGCAGTCTCATCTGCATTGTTCGCTGAGGGTCGACACTAGGTGTTCAGAAGGTTAAATAGTAAAATCTGAAAAAGAGAAAAGTAAGAGGATGAATTATAAATGATAAAGCTTATACTTCAAGTACTAATGCAAAATTGTTTTATGGAGTGAAATGGATGTATTTATTTGAATCTTATACAAACAAACATATTTAGACTATTAATTTATTTACTAACATTTCTATGAACGCCAATAAAAACAATGAAAGATTTCACAAGAAAGAAGAAAGGTTGGAGAAGAAGAAGTTTTTGCAACTTGTTGTTTGAACAGCTGTTTGTTCATTAGTGTTTACTAGTATTTAGTGACAAGACGATGATCAAGAAGTTATTTATGAATTAATAATAAACATGTTTTTCTCATAAAGTTCAAGTTCAAAATAAAAATTGAAACCTATCAACAGACAACAGTCACATTTTATTGTGTCCGTCTAACTTCAAAAGCAAGGCATCTCTTAAGTGAGTATGGTTCTGCTTGAGGTTTCTGCCCAGTTAAAGTACCAAGTCTTTATGACTTAACAATTAAAAAATTGAGTTGAAAACGCATTAAAAACATGACGATAAATGTCTGGAGCCTCCATCAGAACTGAACTGAGATTTGTGACTCATGGATCCATTAAAACATCCACATTCATTCGATGACATGTTTTCTTTCCATCGCTCGAAGTCTCGAGATCTTCTCGGTCTGTGTTCGGATCTAAAGTAAGTCACAGATGGAATGGAAGCCTGAGTGTCTGGAACAACACTCGCGGTAAAAGCGTCACATGAAACCTCGCGTCTGAAAGCGATCGATAAGAAAGCACTTCTCAGGAAGAGACCGAAGAAGGAAATCAACTTTGTATCCTCAGATATTGGTAACTCATGTGGAGCTTGTGACCTTTTCAAGACACGTCCTGTTTGTCTCTAGTAAATAACACATTTATAAATGGAGCAGCAAATATTCCGTTGTCTTTAACACTTCACATCAATGTCCCTAAAAGCGTTTTGCCATCCCTCGCCGCGGCAGAATAAGCCGACGCTGTTGGGATTCTGACAAAGTTCCACCTGCTGGTGGTGAATGTTAATCTCCCGAGTGTTTGGTCCAAACATCAAGAGAGAACATTGATTCACGCTCGCCGAAGGGCTGGTGGTATCGACCCGGTTGGAAGGGTTAAATCATGCATGAATCATCAGAGCTTCAATTAAGGCTGTAATTTAGAAACGCTCTGGTCGAGCGCTCGGCTGTCGTATTTATATTTATCACCAAACATTATGACCAACACCTCAAATATCTGAATTATATCTGACTTAATTAACCTTTCAGTTAAAAAGCCAGTTTTTTAGACTCACAAAAATAAACTATTGGGTTTGATCCCAGCTTGAATAAGGTTCTATCTCACACTCCAGGAACATACAGCAGCAGATGTGTGATTATGTCAGGTGTGCTGTCCAGGGTGTCCATTGCCCATCACAAGTTAGTAAGTAATTTATATTTGTAGAGCTTTTAACAGACCAGGGTCACAAAAAACTTAAACAATTAAAACAATACTCAATAAAATATGTACTTTAAAAGATCAAGACACATAAGACAAGCACAAGACTCTATCAGAATCAAGGAAAAGCTCAAATAAAAATGTCTTCAGAAGGAGTTTTGAAGGAGTCAGTAGATCATCAAACACAGAGATGGTTCCAAAGCTTTATTAGAGGTTAGTAATTGAGTTAGGGTTTCGGTTTCACTCGTTAAAGTAAATGACATGTAAGTAAGTAAGTAAGTAATTTTTATTTGTATAGCGCTTTTCCAGACCAGGGTCACAAAGCACTTATACAATCAAAACGATATTCAACAAAGTATATACTTTAAAGATCAAAATAAAACTGATAACACAACAGGAGTTTCAGAAAATCAAGGAAAAGCCTGAACAAATAAAAACGTCTGAAGATGTTTCTTGAAGGAGTCAGTAGATCCATCAAGCGCAAAGAGAGAAGAAGATCGTTCCAAAGCTTAGGAGCAACAGTCTGGAAGGATTTCTCTCCTCTGGTCCGGAAGTTCAGGAACCATCAGTAGATTCTGATCCACAGACCTCAGAGCCCGAGCTGGGGTGTAAGTCTGGATCAGATCACTGATGGAAGGTCTGACCATGAATAGATCTGAAAGTAAGAACCAGAATTTTAAAATGATCCTGAAAGAAACTGGCAGCCAGTGAAGAGTTTGAAGGAGAAATGTGAGTTCTTCTACTAGAGCGGCTCAGAATTCTGGCTGCAGAGTTTTGTATGAACTGCAGGCGACAAGGAGCTGGGACAGACTCCTGATGACAACTTGGCTCTGATTTTATGTCATATTTCTTCAGAAGATGATTTTTTCTTATTAAAAATGCACCAAAGTAACCGATGTTGTCCAGTGACGACTGTTCCATCTTCCCATGATATTGGAGGAACTCCACAAGTACAACTTCCTACTTTGCACGACAACTCATACCTGATAAACCAAAGTAGCTAATCCAGCTTCCTCTTGAATTAAGAAACGCTTCCTGTTGAGTCTTGGTTCAACGTTTGACGGTCGACTCGTATATGTTGACAGAACTAGTGTTCATGCTCCAGTGAACCTGTTCGGTTCAGTGACATCATAGATGATCAATACTGGCGACTGTTGCCGAGGTGCCGGAAGTTCGTTCTTACTCGTGTTCAGATAAATCCTCGTGGAAGTTGAACCGAGTGAACAACCCTTGAACGCCTCGACCCAGGAGGGAGCCGGTTCAACTCAGATATTCTGTTGGATCCGAGCTCAAATGCAGTGATGTGAGAGTCAGTGAATAAGATGGAAAATATCTCAGGAGGAACAACAGACCTCAGGAGCTTCATCTAGTCACGCTCTGGAGCATTTTCTTAATCAATAATCTCTTAGATTAATCAATATTCCTGCGATGAATACCCAAGATTCATTTATTCAGACGATTTCAACTCTTTAAACTCACAACTCATGGACTCCACCTCCTCTTTATCTCTTCGCCTGTCATTGATCATGTTCAACAGTCTTTGACGATGGTTCCTGTGGTCTCCTCGGATCATAGTGAGCATCAGAGAGGAGCTCAAGGACTCACCAGAGACTCTGGGTAGAGCTTTCCTGTAATCTGGCCTCCGGAACATCTTCTTGGACTAGTCACAGCTTCAATGGTTTGGACCATGTTTGTGTCTCAAGAGCTCCGAGCAGCTTCGACTCTCGTCAACCACGTGGTTAACAGCCCAGAGGAGTGAAGAACATCTGTCGCCTCAAGTAGGGAAAAGCTTTTACCACCTGATAAAACGATGATGTGAGTCTCAAAGTGCCCACGAGCAACATCGTCATGTGTCCTGACAGAGCTCAACACACATTCGAAAGAGATTTTCATCATGTCGACTAAATTTAGAGTCTTTTAGAGTCAACTGTTGTGCAACGTGTGTATCTTTTTATTATTTTTCATGACGTCCGAGTTCCGTTTGATGTTGATAATAACGTTATACATATAAAACACTCTTATGTCCGATTCGCACGGGATCAGTATGACCTGAGGACGTCTGGTAATTTGTAATAATTAGGGAGAATGTCTGAGTTTTAATCCCGCATGAATGCGTCATGTTTGTGATTTGAAATGTAATAATTCCACCACAAATAATCTTCTATAATTCACCAAACACAGACGTCGGTGATAATAATCCCGTGTGAATCCGAATGTCTGTGTTTGTTACTTTGAATGCTGCATATATGTCACTGTAATGGACTTCTAGGCACTCGCTATTGTGTTAATATATACTTCCGCTGTTTTATTTTGAAGGGGTTGAAAAGGAAGTAGATGGAGTTCGTTGTTGTCGGGGGTGTGTTCCACATGACGAAAGTAAAGAAGACGTGTGCGCTGCACAGCTACAAACTAAGTTGTCGTTGTTTCCCTCAGGAATACACTCGGTTACACTACTGTGTCTCTTCTGTAAGAATAATGTTGGGGCACATTTATGTGCAGCTCTCGCTGTTGAGCGTCTGCACAAGTTGAGAAACGAAAGAAAATAAACGGTTGTTTACTTTATCTTATCTAAACGAAGAATGCTTGGTTACACTAACTTTCTATTTCAGTAATTTCTTTTTACATGTGTATCTCTAGGTAATGTCAGTAAAAATTAATATTGTACAGACGTCGCTGTGAATGCACTTAAAATAACTCAGAGGAGGTCATTTATAAAACACAGAGGTCCGCAGGTAATACTTATCCCGTGAGAATAGTGCTATAGAGAGACAGTAGATGTCACCTCTATAGAGGCTTCACACTCTACAGATCTCGTCAAGATGTTTCGCCCACTGAGGCGAGGTGACCAACGATGACTAACATTCTAATGTGCGTCGGCTAACTGGATCACAGATGCCACCGGAATCTGTCAAAAGACCTGTATGATCAAAACAAAAATAGAAAAGCCCAGAGCCGTCACGTCACACAGGATGACTCGGTATGTTTGGGGAGAAAAAAACAACTTTATATCAAAGTGAAATGAAAGAATACTGAGATTCATCAAAATGATAGTATTTACAATTAGATTTTATGAATTAGTTAAATTCTCTAAATTCAAGCCGACAGCCTTTCAAATAACATTTATTCTCACAATAGTATCACAATGTTATTTTTAATATTTATATTTTATTTGCTGCCTGGTGAAATAAAAATAGGAATTCATTAAAGTTGTACAAATGTACAGTTTAATTGACCATGATAAAGAAAAGCAAACATGTCCATTAAGATATATAATTATATATATAAAATATATATTATTTAGATTTAAAATAAACATATTTAAATTGTTATCAAACCATAAATCAATATCAATCATGAGTGCGTGTGTGCGTGAGTGCGTGTGTGTGTGAGTGTGTGTGTGTGTCTAAAGGTGAGTGTGTGTGTGCATTAATATTCTCCCGGCTGATAATGCTCCACAAAAACTGGCGAGTCTGTTAATCAGCAACTGACGACAATCTATTCAACCTGTAATTCGGCGTCTGCCGACAATAGGGAGTTTTTTTTATCACAGAATGGCAGCGTCTTTTCTCTTCAGTCGTCACACGTCGCTTCCAAATCGACTCACAAAGACCAAAAGGTGTTTCACAGGAAACCGGATTCCGGCCGATCTCACAAACACAGAGGGGTCAGTTTAGACCTGGTCCCCTCAGTTAACGAAGTGAGGATGTCACAAAGTTACATTTTCACGAAAAGACATTTCATTCATTCATTTTCTATCGCTTTATCCCTTGTGGAGGTCGCGGGGAGACTGGAGTCTATCCCAGTATCATAGGGCGAGAGGCAGGGGACACCCTGGACAGGACGCCAGTCTGTCTCAGGACACACAAAGACAGACAACCATTCACACACACACTCATACCTACGGACAATTTCCCCAAAGTTCTCAATCAACCTCTGTATGTTTTTGGACTGTGGGAGGAAACCGGAGTGTCCGGAGTAAACCCACACAACACGGGGAGAACATACTAACTACACACAGAAAGGTCACAAGTTGGCTCGACCTGAAAGCGAACCAGCAACCATCAGACGATAAAATAAAAGTTCACGTGATCCTGTGAGTGATGGAGGAAGAACTTGGTTCATATGTGTTTCCCCTGGTTTTATATTGTAGACAATATGATGAAAGTGATGATTCTGATGAAACTCTAAATCATTTTTTCTCAAGGTATTTTTAAGTGTGAAGGGAAGTAACACATGCACTTGTTGGAAATAGAAACTCCAAAGTGTCCGCTTACATTTCCTTTGAACTTGTTTCCATTTGAATTTCTCATTTATTTCTGTCCCGAGAGACTTGTGAATCCATTACTAGAATGAAGCTCTTGTGGAGACGACAGCCTTCACACATGGACTTGTTGAGATATCTCAGACTTCATCTGTGCAAACATCAGCGAGTGGAAGCTGAAGATTGCATCAGGACCTTCTCTCTCAGACCTCATAGTAAAACGGTCAAAACACGAGTCAGTTCCGTCGCTCCAACACACCGTCACTTCCGGTTCTTATACTTCGCTTCGTGGAGAAAAAGATTGTGTCACGGGTCGTTTATTCGCCACTTCAGGTCAAACAAAATACAAGCTTTACGATCGCGACACACTTTGTCCCGGCAACTGTACAGGTCAATAGTCCCGGGAAAAAAGGTCTCGAACTGTAGAAACATCGCTATATTTAAGGCAAATTCCGGGCCGGGAGGTCCTCCCCTTATCCCCAAATGGTTCCTTCAAGCTTCCTGTGCCACGATCCGCTGTGGAGAGAACTTCCTAATTTGTTTCCTTTTCTAATCATTCAAATGTTCTTGGGTGGGGGTTTCTGTCTCCTAGCCCCCCCTCACGGATGTGTTCCGCTTCCTTCTTTGATCCACGACCTAAGGTGTGAAAGGTCAGACAAACAGTCAAATTAAAGGTGTCGTATCTCTAACTCTGTTCCAAGCTTGTCTTGAGACAGTGAGTAAGTCTGGAGTGAAATGTTGATTCTGAATGTGTATTCAAACGTTTAAGCTCTTAGATGAAGCGAGTAATTTATATTTTATATTTTGATTATCTTTTAGCGTTAATTTAAGTATGACGTATACGTATAGTGTATAATAATTTTTAATCTAACAATAGTCACGTAGGACCCCCGGATCAAGACTCTACATCATATGTGTCAAACTCAAGGCCCGTGGGCCAAATGTGGCCCGCCATGTGATTTTATGTGGCCCGCCTGCCTTACCTTGACCAATCAACAAAAAAAAAAAAAAAACTTGATTTTTTTCTCTGCTTGAGATGACAAGTGTGATGAAACATGTGCATCAACAGGAAAAGTTGCTTGTCATACTTATTTCAGTTGCAACTTATTAGTCTTGAGCTGTAAGTTTTTACTTATTTTTATGTGTAGCAATGTATTTAGTACCACATGCAAGGCTGTGTGCAGCCATTTTTATTTTATTGTAAAATGCTACATCACACATGTTGTTAGCAGCTCACAATTGTTGGTTTTACAGTAGTTATGCCCCCAAGTAATACATTCAAAGTCATTTAACATTAAGGAGTAGTTACATTTATTTTACATTAGCTTACATTTAGTTACATTTATAAGTTACATCTGGCCCTTTGAGGGCAGCCATTATGATGATGTGGCCCCTGATGAAAACCAGTTTCACACCCCTGCTCTACATCACCACCGTGTGGACTTTCAATGATTCTGCTTATTTTTAAATATTGTGTTTAAATAGTTTTTTATGCTGTTATAATGCTGCCCCTCAGACAATAACATTCCCAGTGAATGGAATGGCAAAAGGAAATCCTTGAAGTATGAAGGCAATGCAGCGAGGACGTCACAGTTCGAGTCAAGGCAAAACGTTATCAGGACACGATCCTGCGTCTCTTCTGACATCCATCTATGACACATGACTTCATTCCTCGGAGTCCCCAGCGGGTGTTCTTCTCTGGGTAAGAGATATTTACGTCTTCGGGGTCAGACCAGCAGATGATCTGGTCTGCGTCCATCAAGCAACCTTGATGATTAGCACATTCAGGGGAATCCAAAGCTCTCGTCGTGTTGTCGTCGCAGCCCAGAATCTAAGCCGTCGTCCTGGACGCGTCGCGGCGACACCAGCCGAGGACGCCGGGTTTGAGCGGCAAAGACGGACCAGCCAGGCTCTGGCAGCTGAGACTTCGCCTGCAGGCTCCTCAGACTTGGATGGAGCAGCGTGATGAAGGTTTTCTTTGGCTCGGGGAAGCACGCAGACGTTCCAGCGACTTTGACAAAAAGTCTTGAACAAAGTCGAGTAATTCTGTGGAGGACAGAAGCACTATTTTTAAAGGGCCGCTGAGATCCTCCCGGGGGGGACGAGGCCGGCTGAGAGAATAGTTCGCTGCTTTCTTGTGCCTGCTTTAAAATTCCTTTCATCTTTTTTGACCAGAATGAAAATGAAAATCTGGATTCTGACATTCTCCTCATGTGAATCCGCGTGGGTGTCCAGTCCATATCTTACATGTGGCCATGAGCCTGGCGGGAGCGTTGTGTTACCATGTATGTTGTTGATGAAGTTAAACCCTGTCAGGGTCTGAGCAACTCTGCCTGTTGAAGGATTTACATCAGGTGATTTGATCGTGTATTTTCTTAACTAGTCTTACACGTTCCAATTTACACACCAAACAGGCCGAATGGTACAAGTAGTGCAAAACTACCGTCTATGTCCTGAGATTAAAAAACAAACTATTAAACTCAAACCCGACGTCTGATCGCAGTCCCGGGTCTTATACTTTGATTTGTGGAGGAAAGGAACGATCCAGAGTATGTTCGAGTCGTTTATTAACCACTTCCAAGCAAAAGAAATACAAGCTTCCTTCACGATCGACCGGGCCTCGTTCTTCTTGCGACTCAACAAATTGACAGTCCAGAACAGAACAGCGTCGAAGCTGTAGAAAGCTCACGCGACTTACATCCATTTCCGGCCAAATTGTTCTTTCACGTTTTCTGATTCCCCGGTGTCCCGCTGGGTGAGCTCGCCTGTTGTCTCCTGTCAATCTAATAATTCAAATGTTCCCGGGCGGAGGTCACACTCGTTATGGGCGTTGGTTCCTGTCTTTAGCTTCCCCCCCTGGGGTCTCGCCCGATCCGTTTGTCCTTTTGTAAACATCTTCAGGTGTGGTTGCCAGGCAGACAGAAATGTTTATTCTACTGGTGATTTGACTCTAACCTGAGTTGAGCTGGTCTCAACCCAGTGAACAGTGTGTGTGTGTGTGTGTGTGTGTGTGTGTAACCCTCTTAGCATCAAGCAGAGTATATTTTATTATTATTATTATTTTACTTAATATTTGATTATATTTAGCTTGTTGATGAAGTTAAACCCTGTCAGAGTCTGAGCAACTCTGCCTGTTGAAGGATTTACATGTGATTTGATCGTGTATGTTCTTAACTAGTCTTACACGTTCCAATATTCACACCTAACAGGCCGACTGGTACAAGTAGTGCAAAACTAACAAACAAAAGAGATGGATGCTACTATTAAAGTCAAACACGACGTCTGGGCACAGACACCGGTCGCTCCCATCCTGGGTCTTATACTACGATTTGTGGAGGAAAGGAACAATCCAGAGTATGTTCGGGTCGTTTATTTACCACTTCCAAGCAATGTGTGTGTGTGTAAGTTACCCCGGTCTTAGCATCAAGCAGAGTATATTTTATTATTCTCTTACTTTATATTTGATTATCTTTTAGCATTAATTTAAGTATGGCGTATATGTATATAACAATTTTAACGTGTTTAAGGTGACAACTGCTTGAAGAGTTGAAACTGTTCAATATCAGGCATTTTGAAAAAGTAATAGAAACAAACAAACATTTGTTTTGCTTAAACACTCGACTGTAACACACAAGTTAAGAGATGTTTGGCATCAGTTGGACGTATAAATACCAGCTTCTCTCGTGATCGCTGCTGCGTCGTGTGAGCTGTAAAGTATCCGTTATCTTCTAGTGAAGTCGGCGCTGTAATGGCACCCATTTCAGAATTATTTTCAACCACTTTGCTGAGGATCCTTTGAGAGCACGACAGGCTCCGGTGAGCGAGGCGGCGGAGAGTGTTTCCATCACCGTGGCAGCTCTCAGCAGGTGGACGGCGGCAGATGCAAGTTTGATTACAGCTCATCCCTCGATCGTCGACGCGTGTTAAACCAACCATCGTTCTGAAGATGATTCGGAACCAACATGCTAACCAGCTGTTGACCGAACCGGACCACGAGCTCCATGGCAACCCCCGTCCAGGTTCCTGGACAGACTTTTGTTACTGTACTTCATCGTGGCGCTAAATTCATCCTAAGAGCTTCCCTGGTGCGACCGTCTCCCGGGCAACATGGAGCCACCAGACCAGAGCAGCAAACAGCGTCACTGAGCTTTATTTAGAATGTTTGATCTGGAGAACATCTGCAGGTGACTGCTCGCAAAAACATCCGCTCTCCATCGTGTGTGAAGTTCTGCGGCTCACAGTTGGATCCACACGTGTCCGTGGACGATCTTTGATTCCATGCAAGAGGTTTATGTTCCCAAAGCATGAAGGGAACAATTAATGTACTGAAGTAAAGCTGTGGAACAGAAATAGATCCATGTAGGTGTGAATTTGGTGAAGACAGAGAAAAGTGAAACCGGTCCTTTAAAAGTCATTGAAACTTATATATAATATATTTGGATGTGATTTTCAGAAACTTTTTTTATTTTTTTATTCTCAGGTCAAGATCTACAGATAATACAAGATCTAATCCACACACAGTTGAAATACAACAAATTGCCAGATATCTCCTGATGACACTATTACTCTGAGGGCAACTGATGTGTTGATTTAAGTGTGTCTTCAATAGATGTGTGACTCTATTGTATCATCAGAGTGTGTTGTTGTGATGTGTGACTCTATTGTATCATCAGAGTGTGTTGTTGTGATGTGTGACTCTATTGTATCATCAGTGTGTGTGTGTTGTTGTGATGTGTGACTCTATTGTATCATCAGTGTGTGTGTGTTGTTGTGATGTGTGACTCTATTGTATCATCATTGTGTGTGTTGTTGTGATGTGTGACTCTATTGTATCATCAGTGTGTGTGTTGTTGTGATGTGTGACTGTATTGTATCATCAGAGTGTGTTGTTGTGATGTGTCTCTATTGTATCATCAGTGTGTGTGTGTTGTTGTGGTGTGTTACTCTATTGTAACATCAGTGTGTGTGTTGTTGTGATGTGTGACTCTATTGTATCATCAGAGTGTGTTGTTGTGATGTGTCTCTATTGTATCATCAGTGTGTGTGTGTTATTGTGGTGTGTTACTCTATTGTAACATCAGTGTGTGTGTTGTTGTGATGTGTGACTATTGTATCATCAGAGTGTGTTGTTGTGATGTGTCTCTATTGTATCATCAGTGTGTGTGTGTTATTGTGGTGTGTTACTCTATTGTATCATCAGTGTGTGTGTTGTTGAGATGTGTGACTCTATTGTATCATCAGTGTGTGTGTTGTTGAGATGTGTGACTCTATTGTATCATCAGAGTGTGTTGTTGTGATGTGTGACTCTATTGTATCATCAGAGTGTGTTGTTGTGATGTGTGACTCTATTGTATCATCAGTGTGTGTTGTTGTGATGTGTGACTCTATTGTATCATCAGTGTGTGTTGTTGTGATGTGTGACTCTATTGTATCATAAGTGTGTGTGTGTGGGTGTTGTTGTGATGTGTGACTCTATTGTATCATCAGTGTGTGTGTGTGTTGTTGTGATGTGTGACTCTATTGTATCATAAGTGTGTGTGTTGTTGTGATGTGTGACTCTATTGTATCATCAGTGTGTGTGTGTGTTGTTGTGATGTGTGACTCTATTGTATCAGTGTGTGTGTGTGTTGTTGTGATGTGTGACTCTATTGTATCATCAGTGTGTGTGTTGTTGTGATGTGTGACTCTATTGTATCATCAGTGTGTGTGTTGTTGTGATGTGTGACTCTATTGTATCATCAGTGTGTGTGTGTTGTTGTGATGTGTGACTCTATTGTATCAGTGTGTGTGTGTGTTGTTGTGATGTGTGACTCTATTGTATCAGTGTGTGTGTGTGTTGTTGTGATGTGTGACTCTATTGTTAGATTATCCTCTACAATCTATCTATATAGTGATAAAACTGTACTCAGTCACGTCTTAAAAAGTAATGTTTCTTTGTGGAAGTAAAGGTCAAACACACACAGTAATATCAGAGTCACATGAATACAGTTACATACAATGAATGGCAGTTATCTTGAGTGAAAACAAAACAGAAAATATTAAATAAAATCGCAATAGAAAACATTTTCACTGCTGAAAAACAGGAGGATCAAATATCTGTTCAAGCAACATTTTCAACCACAACACTGGAGGTTAGAACGTTAGTTTTGAGCGAGAGCTCTGCTCAAAAAAACTAAAGCTCTGTGTGTGAGAGGAAAATGTTTGTTAAAATGCTTTACACTGCTACTCAGTCAAATGTGCATTAGCATTACCATCCGTTTAGCTGATGAGCAGGTGTTTTCACTGCTAACAGTCATTGGAGCTAAAGCTAAAGCTAACAGTTAAATCAACAGAATAACAGGTCGTTCACTCACCAGCTTCAGTTTTCCTGTCGAACTCTTTGTTCGTCTCTGCTCCACTGAGACACGTCCTCTGGCAAAGTTGTAAAATTTCACTCAATTGTAGACAACATTTGAAAATTCGCGCCGGAGAAGTTAATATTTCCCAACATGCCTTGGGGTTACACGTGCTGCATTCAAGTCGTGTCGGAATAAATATCACACGACCACTGATAGGTTACAGTAAATTGTAAAGTAACAAAAATGATCTTGATATCAATGATATAAAGTCAAAGTTTTTGTGATTTGAAGTATTGTCGAGTTTACTAGTAAAATATAACAAGTCACTGATATAAAATCATTGATATAAAGCGTAAAAGTATTTATGCATAACATGAATTATCACCAGGAACGGCTCACCATGTCTTTTTTAAATGTTTTGATTATTAAAACATAAAACATTTTATTTGTAGCGTCCACCAAGTTGACTATTGACCTCTTGAATCTTCCTACACGACTTGAATGCATCGGGAAGTTTCAAAGCGTGGTCATGACCAAGACTTAAAAATTCAATGTCGCTTCATTTAAAGTTTCTCATTCATGACATTACTTTCAATTGTAAGTATAGTCTACTTTAATTTAGTAGACTTCCCTTAAATTTGATAGTTTTACAATCAAAATAATCAATTTTAACATACATAGATAATTTGAGTAGAATACTTTTTTGAGTGATTCTCCTTCGTATAGGTAACAATAAGTGTATCCTCATGACTGGGCGTCTCACTCCAGCAGCTCGTATCTGATGCGCTTCAACTTATCCAATAAATCAATGATTCCAGAACCTGTATTTGTTTAAGTCCGACCAGTGTCGTCTAGAGTTAAAGACGCTCTCTCGCTTTTCTGAACACATGGTTCAAGTTTAGCGAGAGCAGAACAGGAGGATCTCCTGACAAACTTAAAAGCCTCTCAGATCGGCGGAGTCGCATCAATAAGTCATGATTTTTTAGAAAGCGTCTGAACCTCACAGAGCGCTGAGAGGTTTGGACCAGAAGCCGTCGCTGCACTTCAGCCTCTGCTCGCCGTAAACGTTCTTCCTTCATCACACCTCTGACATGTTCGGGCTCCTGCTGCCGCCGACCCAGAGTTCTCTTCAGGTAATTGGTCACAACAAATGTACTTCTTCTTCTGCTCAAGTAGTGCCTGGAAGCCAAGAGACGGATAAACGAGCATCACTTCTGCTTTGTCTTCTCGCCACAGAGCCTGTTAATGTTTTATTTATTTACTTCGATAGATAACGAACAAAAGCGGCGCCGAGTTATCAGAGTGATGATGTGAGCGACGAGATGTGAGCGAGTGATAACCAGCTGGAGCTGACAGATGAAAGACATCTTTGTCTTGATAAGAATGTTCACATAGTTCTATTATCAATTGTTGGGTTGCCATGGTAACTGCTCCATCTGGGAGCTTTTGCACTTGGTTTATTTCAACCTACAATTTAACCCACTGATGAGCTCAGCGATGGTACGAACGCAGAAATGATGGAAATGAAAAAAATGCTTCAAACGCAGAAACGTCACAAACGCTGAAATGCAAAAAAACGCCAAGAATTCTACAAACGCAAAAATGCTACAAATGCAGAAATTATATGAAGTCGGTCCGAACACCACGAACGCGGGAATGCTTTAATCAGAGATTCTACGAATAGCACTGATGCTACAAAACCCAAATCAATGCTACAAACGCAGTGATGCTACAAAATACATAGAAAATACTACAAACACAATGATGCTACAAAACACAGAACAATGCTACAAACGCACTGATGCTACAAAACACAGAACAATGCTACAAACGCAGTGATGCTACAAACGCATTGATGCTACAAAATACATAGAAAATACTACAAACACAATGATGCTACAAAACACATAACAATGCTACAAACACACTGATGCTACAAAACACAGAACAATGCTACAAACGCACTGATCATCTGAGCATCTGAGTTGCACAGATTCTCTCTGTGAAAA
Organism: Callionymus lyra; assembly: GCF_982586985.1. NCBI lineage: Eukaryota > Metazoa > Chordata > Actinopteri > Syngnathiformes > Callionymidae > Callionymus > Callionymus lyra. The sequence goes on along the minus strand of NC_141825.1, from coordinate 26,485,406 downwards.
GTAGATCTTTTGTAACTTTCCATATCGACCACATGGCAGAAACATTTTAGGAATAGCACTTAATACTATAAAAGACCCGCCATTTCAGTTGTTTCTTTGACTTTGCATATTTCATCAAGTATTTTCTCTTAAACTCATTCCTGTGTCCTTCTTCACTACTGCCATGTATCATAACTGGGGAGGGTTTTGTTCTTTGAAACAAACCACAACATTACAAAACTCAGTGACGCTTCTGTCAAGAAATATTTAGCAAGGTGACCCACAAGCGGAAGACAATAAGCAGCAGACAGGATAAAAATACAAAAAAATAATTTAATATACACAAGAACACCAGAATGTCCACAGGATGGCAACAATCTCCAAGACAGAATAATACAAAAAAGTCAATCTAGTCCAGAGTCATTTCTCTCAAATAATAGTCCAAGGAAAACAAGGGGGTAGATCCCGACAGGGCAGCAAGATGCAAAATCCACTGAGGGGAAAATAATAAAAGTCTAATCAAACACTCAACAAAAACGGAGTAACAAAAAACGCTGACTAGAGAAACTTCAAGTACAACAACATCCGGGGAATAAAAGTGGAACAGGAAGCAGGTAGAACTGAGTGGAGTCAAAGATTTACCAGGTGGGACTGGAAACGAGCTGACAACTGCTGGTTGGAGATCAGCCCCTTAAATCTGTCCGGGCTGATTGATTGATCACCAGCAGCTGTGTGACTCTGCCAACCACTGTCAGGCACCAGGGCCGTCAACAAAAAACAAAACAGAAGTGGATCATGACAGGTTCAAACACAGTGATGTCACATGAGTATACTTTTAATGGATCTTGGAGTAACTTGGTCAGTACTTTTAGGGTTACTCTGGATAATAACGCCTGATTGAACTTATGTCTCTAAAAAAGCACTTAGGATTACCGCGATATCCGCTCAAATCATCTTTGCACCACATTCTCCTCTGTTGTTTCCTTTTGTTCACCATTTGGTTTCATAACATAATTATCTCAAGACACTTATATTACTCGAGAGTGTGGGCAGGAGCTTGAACTGTGTTGAATTCTTCTCTCAACAGCTGAGAGGAGGAACTAGTCAATGACGCTAGCTGATGGTTTTATTAGTTTTGAAATCGGGTCGACCAAAGTTTCCATCACCTTTGGAAGACGTCAGTCACTTATTTTTTTTAAGCTACAGTAGCAGACACCCTCGATGTGTGAGATACTCAGACCAGAGCCTTATTCTAAACATCCAAGGAACACAATTGGCAGGAAAACCTGGAGGTGCTCTGGTGTTAGAGTCTGATCTAATGAACGTTATTCACGTCAGAACTTCAGCAACTCTTCAGGCACGATTGAGTTGGTCAGAGAAGGAAGTACAAGACACTGGAGATGGATCCAGGATCTGACGTTTGCCTGGAGATACCAGAGTGTTCCACATCACGGGAGCTTTCATGTCGTGCGTCTCTCGGCGTCACAGTCCTTATCTATATTTTAGTTTAATCTGGAGTAGATAACCCTCCATCTGTGATGCACGCCTGTTCAGCTGTTAGCATGTTCTATTTTCAGACCTGCAGAGAAGCATGTGTGCGTTCACGTCTGTGTGTTTACAGCTCGTGGCTACACAATCACTCTCCACGCCTGTCAGCAAACACGCATGGGGATGAACCTTGACCCTCTTAAGCACCCAACCAGGGTCCGGGGAGCAGTCGTGAGTCCGAGGATGAGTCGGGGAGATTTATATTCCGACGGACCAACACTCGGTGACGAGGATGAAACCGAGTGTACGGTTGGGAATCCCTGGTTCTGCCAGCTGAAGTGTATAGAGGAGGGGGTGTGGAAAACTCTAACAAGCCTCCGGGGACCCAACTGCCTGGTTCTGAGCGGAGGAACAGCTTGTCTGATCTCTCAACAGTCCGGCAGAACCGCCAGTGTTCTGCCTCTATAGAAAACGGATTCACGTGTGTGTTCATAAGATGCTATCGGAACGAAAACAAACGAGAACCGTCGCCTCGAGTAAATTCATCCACCAGGGTTTAATTAAACACTCACAGATTTAATAACAAGCGACGCACAATAGCCACACCGCATGGCAACACGAGCTGCTGACCATAATAAAAAGATAAGAAAAACTTTGACTGTATGGCGTTTTATTTGTGCCTATTTGTGCCTATTTGTCGAGCGTTAGAAATGCACCTGACAATATGTTAAGCTGTCGCAAAGCGTTGCAAAGTGAGATTTATTGAACGTAAAAGAGATTATTTGTTCAAACCACTTTATTTTTTGCTGGAGTAAAAATTACATCAAACTGTCACTTCCGTGCAAAACATATTCTCAGGTGCTCAACATTTACAACTGCACGCTCGACAAATAGACACAAATAAAACGCCATATGTTACAATATATATTACTTCAACTGAGAAAAATCTCTAAACTTAGGAAGAATTCTGTCACAACATGATCTGGATCTTATAATCCATGTGTTTGTGTCGTTTACACTATTGTAACAGTTTATTTAGTGTCTAAACCAGAAGGATGTGTCTCACCTGCAGTTCATACTAAACTCTGCAGCCAGAATTCTGAGCCGCTCTAGTAGAAGAACTCACATTTCTCCTTCAAACTCTTCACTGGCCGCTCTAGTAGAAGAACTCACATTTCTCCTTCAAACTCTTCACTGGCTGCCAGTTTCTTTCAGGATCATTTTAAAATTCTGGTTCTTACTTTCAGATCTATTCATGGTCAGACCTTCATGATCTGATCCATACTTACACCCCAGCTCGGGCTCTGAGGTCTGTGGATCAGAATCTACTGATGGTTCCTGAACTTCTGGACCAGAGGAGAGAAATCCTTCCAGACTGTTGCTCCTAAGCTTTGGAACCATTTCTGTGTTTGATGATCTACATACTCCTTCAAGAAACATCTGTGTTTGATGATCTACTGACTCCTTCAAGAAACATCTGTGTTTGATGATCTACTGACTCCTTCAAGAAACATCTGTGTTTGATGATCTACTGACTCCTTCAAGAAACATCTGTGTTTGATGATCTACTGACTCCTTCAAGAAACATCTGTGTTTGATGATCTACTGACTCCTTCAAGAAACATCTCAAGACACTTTTATTTGAGCTTTTCCTTGATTCTCTGGGACTATTTGTCTTATGTGTCTTGATCTTTTAAAATACATATTTTATTGAGTATTGTTTTGATTGTTAAGGTTCCTTGTGACCCTGGTCTGGAAAAGCGTTCTATAAATATGACTTACTTATATGTCTGGACAGTGAACGCATCATTATACTGCACTTCCTTATTGTTTGTGTTTCTGCTATGTCAGTGAGTTTTATTAGTATTAAGATAATTTATCATCAGGACATCTGTGACATCATCAGTGTGTGCCATTGATCCATCTTTGGATTAATGAGCGATCCACGCCCGCGGGCCTGATCAGAACACAATAACACGGCGTCCTCCAGACACAGTTAAAATTCCCTCATTTCAGATGCAAATAGGCCATTGAGCAAGTTTGTGTTGAATTAACATCAACATCAGCTAAATCTAAATTCTGGGAGCAATTTGGGTTTAATTTCCTCGGCTGCTGTTTAAACAATACAAGTGCCACGTCAGAGCGAAAACAGTCGCATTAATCTCACTTGTTTTCGGAGGATTCCAGAGGAGCTCCTGAGACGTCGAGGGAAGCTCCGCGAGCATTACTCAGCACTTTCTTGATCAAAAGCAAAAACAAGTTCAGAGAAATCAAACATTCTGCCGAAAAAAACATACGCGTCTCTCTCAGATCGTTCGTGAAGTGATCTTCCAAAGATGGTGAGCAGCCAGAACAGAGGTTAGTTTCATTACAGGAGAAGTGATATTGTGAAAATAGAATCTCCAAGAAGAAAAGCGTCTTCATCTGATTGTCATTCCTGCATAAAAGCATTCGAGCATTTGCTGCTGTCATTTCAATTTAATCAGATTAAGGTGACAAAGCAGATTAACTTAAACCTCAGAGAGTGTTTTTCTGTAAACATGGCTCACAATTAAAGCTCAGCGCCTCCATGTTTGCTGAAGCCTCCGTCAGAGAGGAGGTTCTTGAACATGTCACAGGTGCTCACAGTCGGACCAGCTGTCCGCACGGCGGGAGAACCTTCAAGGAAATTGGAATTTGATTTCTTAATAATCTTTAATTAGCTCTGAAGAAAGAAAGTTCAGTACTTGGTGATTTAGGTCAGACCGTCAAACTGAGAAACCTGGTGTTGGTTTTGACAAAGACATGTTTCTAGTTCAACACTGAACAAAAGTGACCACAAACTGTTTCAACTGAGAAAAATCTATAAACTTAAATGTTGTCACAACATGATCTGGATCTTATAATCCATGTGTTTGTGTCGTTTACACTATTTTAACAGTTTATTTTGTGTCTAAACCAGATGGATGTGTCTCGCCTGCAGTTCATACTAAACTCTGCAGCCAGAATTCTGAGCCGCTCTAGTAGAAGAACTCACATTTCTCCTTCAAACTCTTCACTGGCTGCCAGTTTCTTTCAGGATCATTTTAAAATTCTGGTTATTACTTTCAGATCTATTCATGGTCAGACCTTCCATCAGTGATCTGATCCAGACTTACACCCCAGCTCGGGCTCTGAGGTCTGTGGATCAGAATCTACTGATGGTTCCTGAACTTCCGGACCAGAGGAGAGAAATCCTTCCAGACTGTTGCTCCTACTTACTTTCAAAATGATCAGAACATTTAGAGACCACAGGGTGTCAAGAGGTAATTTTTCGAAATCAAATGACAACATCAAAAACGGAGATTGTAATAAACAGCAGGGAATCGTCTCTGATTTATTCCTTACTCTCGAACACACTTTGCATCAGATCCTTGTAAAAGTTTGGAAGCTTCTTTGAGAATCTTCAGTCAGATTTCTGATCTAAAACGGTCAAAACGGAGTCCGTTCTGGTTACTCCAACACGCCGTCACTTCCTGTCATCGGGTCTTAATACTTCGCTTTGTTTTTTACATCGTGATATTTAAGGCAAATTTCCCCAGCCAGGGGGTCGTCTCTCTCCGGCAAAATGTTATTTCAAGTTGCCTGTGTCTCGATCATCCGCAGAGCGAACTTCCTAACTTCCCTCTTACAATCTATCATTCAAATGTTCTTGGGTGGGGGCCTCTGTCTTCCAGCCCCCGCCCTCCTGGATGTGTCCCGCTTCGTTCTTTGATCCACGACCCAAGATGTGGAAAGGCAGACAAACAGACGTTTTTTTAAATAACCGGTGTCATGTTTCTTATTCTGTTTCAAGCTTGTCTTGAAACAGTGTAAATCAGTCTGAGTGAAATGTTGATTGTGAATGTGTGTTCAAACGTTTGAGCACTTAGATGAAGCTAGTAATTTATACTTTATATTTTGATTATCATTTAGCGTTAATTTAAGTATGGCGTATACGTATAGTGTATAATCATTTTTAATCTAACAGATCTGTATCTCCTGCTTGTCCAGTTCCCTCCAGGAGTCCGGAGCAGCCATGTGAGAGGAGCCGGCCGAGGATGTCCTGCTGAAGCCGATCTGCTCCTCCCTGCCCCGCCCATCCTCACCCACATGAGTGAGAGAAGATGACTCTCACCAGTCGACAGTCCTTCAATGTCCTGACGGTCGTCTTCCTCCTGCTGTCCACGGCAGGTGTGTGTTCACCGTGTTAGCACCTGCAATGTCGGGTCAGACGAGAGCCTCCGGTGACAGAACCGTCAGTGCAGTTCATCTTCCAGAACAACATTTGACAAATACGCTGACTCGCCAAGAAGCACTCGCTCCTGTCGACAGAAAGAAAAGCTTTAAAACGACTAAAGTTCTGTAGTTTTACATCCACACACTCGATACAATACGTGAGGAAGAATCTTCCGATGTTCTTTGATGCAGATTCATGATCCCATGATCGCTTCAGGCAATACATGTTTTTTTTCTGATTCTGATGTAGCATGTTAAACATTAGCAAGAAACTACAACCTCACCCTTGTGTTACCTCAGGGTCAAGGTCACCCGGAGGCACCTAAAACAAATGTGACCTTGACCCATACTCGACACAAGAGTTTAAAGATGACTACGATACGATTATTTAACATAACCTGGATGTATTTTTGGCTGCAGGACATATTCAACAAATCATTTTATCATAAAATTTAAGAATCTAAATAATGACACATACCATGTAAAATGAGATATGACTTATTTAGCCAAACTCTTTTTTTTTTAAATTCAGTTGACAAATGGCCAGTTGATTTGAGCAAGAGTGGTAGAAATTACGAGTCTTTATTCATGAAACAGTACAGTCCAAAGTCTCTCACTTTCTCACTCCCTCTCTATGAACTCATCACACCGACTGTCACACACACACACAGATCCATGTGTTGTACTTAATGAAAAAGCTGTTTTTCTGCTTTTATAAAACAAATCCTTACGCTCTCAGAAACTGTTTGACATGATACTGGATCATTAAGAGTTAAAGAGCGTCAAGATTTAAAGAGGGTCAAGAGTTAAAGAGCGTCAAGAGTTAAAGAGGGTCAAGATTTAAAGAGGGTCAAGAGTTAAAGAGGGTCAAGAGTTAAAGAGCGTCAAGAGTTAAAGAGCGTCAAGAGTTAAAGAGCGTCAAGAGTTAAAGAGCATCAAGAGTTAAAGAGCATCAACAGTTAAAGAGGGTCAAGAGTTAAAGAGCGTCAAGAGTTAAAGAGCGTCAAGAGTTAAAGAGCGTCAAGAGTTAAAGAGCATCAAGAGTTAAAGAGCATCAACAGTTAAAGAGCGTCAAGAGTTTAAGAGCGTCAAGAGTTAAAGAGCGTCAAGAGTTAAAGAGGGTCAAGAGTTAAAGAGCGTCAAGAGTTAAAGAGGGTCAAGAGTTAAAGTGCGTCAAGAGTTAAAGAGCGTCAAGAGTTAAAGAGGGTCAAGAGTTAAAGAGCGTCAAGAGTTAAAGAGCGTCAAGAGTTAAAGAGCGTCAAGAGTTAAAGAGGGTCAAGAGTTAAAGAGGGTCAAGATTTAAAGAGGGTCAAGAGTTAAAGAGGGTCAAGAGTTAAAGAGCGTCAAGAGTTAAAGAGGGTCAAGAGTTAAAGAGGGTCAAGATTTAAAGAGGGTCAAGAGTTAAAGAGGGTCAAGATTTAAAGAGGGTCAAGAGTTAAAGAGGGTCAAGAGTTAAAGAGCGTCAAGAGTTAAAGAGGGTCAAGATTTAAAGAGGGTCAAGAGTTAAAGAGGGTCAAGAGTTAAAGAGCGTCAAGAGTTAAAGAGCGTCAAGAGTTAAAGAGCGTCAAGAGTTAAAGAGCATCAAGAGTTAAAGAGCATCAACAGTTAAAGAGGGTCAAGAGTTAAAGAGCGTCAAGAGTTAAAGAGCGTCAAGAGTTAAAGAGCGTCAAGAGTTAAAGAGCATCAAGAGTTAAAGAGCATCAACAGTTAAAGAGCGTCAAGAGTTTAAGAGCGTCAAGAGTTAAAGAGCGTCAAGAGTTAAAGAGGGTCAAGAGTTAAAGAGCGTCAAGAGTTAAAGAGGGTCAAGAGTTAAAGTGCGTCAAGAGTTAAAGAGCGTCAAGAGTTAAAGAGGGTCAAGAGTTAAAGAGCGTCAAGAGTTAAAGAGCGTCAAGAGTTAAAGAGCGTCAAGAGTTAAAGAGGGTCAAGAGTTAAAGAGCGTCAAGAGTTAAAGAGCGTCAAGAGTTAAAGAGCGTCAAGAGTTAAAGAGCGTCAAGAGTTAAAGAGGGTCAAGAGTTAAAGAGCGTCAAGCGTTAAAGAGCGTCAAGAGTTAAAGAGGGTCAAGAGTTAAAGAGGGTCAAGAGTTAAAGAACGTCAAGAGTTAAAGAGCGTCAAGAGTTAAAGAGCGTCAAGAGTTAAAGAGCGTCAAGAGTTAAAGAGCGTCAAGAGTTAAAGAGGGTCAAGAGTTAAAGAGGGTCAAGAGTTAAAGAGCGTCAAGAGTTAAAGAGGGTCAAGAGTTAAAGAGCGTCAAGAGTTAAAGAGGGTCAAGAGTTAAAGAGCGTCAAGAGTTAAAGAGCGTCAAGAGTTAAAGAGGGTCAAGAGTTAAAGAGGGTCAAGAGATAAAGAGCGTCAAGAGTTAAAGAGCGTCAAGAGTTAAAGAGGGTCAAGAGTTTAAGAGGGTCAAGAGTTAAAGAGGGTCAAGAGTTAAAGAGCGTCAAGAGTTAAAGAGGGTCAAGAGTTAAAGAGCGTCAAGAGTTAAAGAGGGTCAAGAGTTAAAGAACGTCAAGAGTTAAAGAGGGTCAAGAGTTAAAGAGGGTCAAGAGTTAAAGAGCGTCAAGAGTTAAAGAGGGTCAAGAGTTAAAGAGGGTCAAGAGTTAAAGAGCGTCAAGAGTTAAAGAGCGTCAAGAGTTAAAGAGGGTCAAGAGTTAAAGAGGGTCAAGAGTTAAAGAACGTCAAGAGTTCAGGAGTTCAAGAGTTAAAGAGCGTCAAGAGTTAATGAGGGTCAAGAGTTAAAGAGGGTCAAGAGTTAAAGAGCATCAAGAGTTAAAGAGGGTCAAGAGTTAAAGAACGTCAAGGCGTCGTCCTGGTCTTCCCACTTCCTCTGCTCCACCGCCTCCGCCTTGCTCCGTCTCCTCTGTTACAGTGCCATCAAAACCACGAAGCTCATTAGACTTTCAAACCTGAGTGAATGTCCTCACATCATAGCGGCAGGTTTTTAATCCCCACCATTGAACGCAGGATGTGACAATTAGAAGATGAATCAGAACTCATTTCAGGGACTTCATTTCATGTCCTGGAGGAGGTTTTATTGTGTCGGCACATTTGGTCCTACCTCATCACGTCACTCACCGTCGCTCTGTCCCGCAGCTCTCTCCGCTCACTACCGGGTGTGTGAACCCTACTCCGACCACAAGGGGCGCTACCACTTTGGCTTCCACTGCCCCCGACTGTCCGACAACAAGACCTACATGTTCTGCTGCCACCACAACAACACGGCCTTCAAGTACTGCTGCAACGAGACAGAGTTCCAGATGGTCATGCAGGTCAACCTCACTAGCACCACCGACGGCTACGCCCACAAGTGAGTCCGACACACACCTGCGACCCCGTCCTCATGTGTGTTACTGTTCAACACGGTTACATTACAATTGTTATGGCACACGGTGGTGCAATGGTTAGCGCGGTCGGCCTCACAGCAAGAAGGTTCACTTCCAGGCCGAGCCAACTAGTGACCTTTCTGTGTGTGGTCAGTATGTTCTCCTCGTGTTGTGTGGGTATACTCCGGTCACTCCGGTTTCCTCCCACAGTCCAAAAACATACAGAGGTTGTTTGAGAACTTGTGGAAATTGTCCGTAGGTATGAGTGTGTGTGTGAATGGTTGTCTGTCTTTTTGTGCCCTGAGACAGACTGGCATCCTTTCCAGGGTGTCCCCCGCCTCTCGCCTATCCCCTAGGATACTGGGATAGGCTCCAGTCTCCCCGTGACCCCGGGTAAGGGGTAAGGAATAAAGCGGTAGAAAATAATTGAACATTATAATTGCTAAATGGAGTTCAACTCCTACAGAGGTTGATTGATGACTCAGCTGAAGCTCCTCCTCTTCCTGAGGGATCAATAAAGTTCTACCTCTACCTCTTAAGTCATTAATGAAAAACAACCAATCACAAAACTGACAGAAGGTCGATTGAATCCACGTTCCATTTCCATTGATCTCATCGCAGCCTCTGCTCGCGCTGGTGTTCGACAATCCTCGGGCGAACCCACAACACTGAACATGAAAGAAGAAGGTCATCGAGATGAACGTTCTGAAGGTCGTCGTTGATCCTCTTTGAGTGTCACAGTCTCTCGAGTCCCTTCAGTTGACTTGATGATCACAGCAACAAAGTGTTTGCTTCTCATAGCTTGACTGATTTGTACAAACTTGAAAGACCATCAATTCCCAAACAAAGTTTCTTCCCAGTAGAAACGATATTAGACATTTTTTCAAGAAACATCTTAAGACGTTTTTATTTGTTCAGGCTTTTCCTTCTTCCTTGTCCTTCCTTGATAGTCACTTATCAGGGAAGACGATCTCGAGTTCGTCGAAGGTCGTCACTGAGTGTCTTTCTCATCAATCATAATCTGAAGTAAATATTTGTTCAAATAAAGTTCCTCTCTCTGCCACAGCAACTACACAGCCCTGGTGGGGGTCTGGATCTACGGCTTCTTCGTCGTGGTCCTGCTGGCGCTGGACTTCCTCTACTACTCCGCCATCAACTACGAACTCTGCCGGGTCTACCTGGAGAGGTGGGGTCTGGGGGGCCGCTGGCTGAACAAGGCTCGCAGTCAATGGCAGCGCTCCATGCAGGAAGAGAGCGAAGCCCAGCCGCCGCCCATGATCCCGGGTCACTACCAGCCCAGGCACAGTCTCCGGGGCGAGAGCCACAGTCCCACGCTGCTGCCCTACAACACCTCCACGGCATGGTGAGTCCCCGAACCTGAGACCTCATCAGAGTGTGCCACATTTCAGGATCACCTCCACTTTTGGCTATTTTTAACAGTTCAATATTCCAAGACTTTCATAAAGTGCGTCCTCCGAGAGAGTCATGAGACATTCACGCCCACGGCGCCAGTTTCACTACCGGCCGGCTCGTCGCTGTCGACGGTTTCCTGCCGAGGCTGCCGAACTTAATGAAAGTCGGTCGATCACATGATGAATGGATCGACTGGAGACTACAAACCATGTTTGTTCCACAGGTTCTTGATTTAAAAGGGAACAGCCAGAACGAGAATAGCAATATGGGTTGATACGGACCTTTGGAATAAATCACCATTTTGACTTTACTTTTATCTTTTAAAACATATATAAGAGTTATTACAGTATCGAGGTCGTACATTAAATATGTATAATATAGAGATTCTTTTAATGACTACGTAAGTTTGTCATTTTATTAAAACGGTCAAAACAGGGGTCCGTTCCGGTCGCTCCAACACGCCGTCACTGGTCAATTCAGAGTGTCACGGGTCGTTTATTCGCCGCTTCAAGTCAAACAAAATACAAGCTTTACAATCGATCGGACGCACTTTCTTCCGGCAACTGTACAGGTCAATAGCCCCGGGAGAAACTGTCTCGAGCTGTAGAAACATCGCGATATTTAAGGCAAATTCCCCGCCCAGGGGGGTCGTCTTTTCCGGGGCAAATGGTTCTTTCAAGTTGCCTGTGTATGATCACCCGCAGAATGAACTTCCTAACTTGCCCTCTTGCAATATATGATTCAAATGTTCTCGGGTTCCAGCCCCCCCTCCTGGATGTCTCCCGCTTCGTTCTTTGATCCACGACCCAAGGTGTGAAAGGGCAGACAAACAGACGTTTTTTAAATAACCGGTGTCATGTCTCTTGATACGGACCTTTGGAATATTCTGTTTCAAGCTTGTCTTGAAACAGTGTAAATCAGTCTGCAGTGAAATGTTGATTGTGAATGTGTATTCAAACGTTTAAGCTCTTAGATGAAGCGAGTCATTTATACTTTATATTTTGATTATCTTTTAGAGTTAATTTAAGTATGGCGTAAACATAGAGTGTATAATCATTTTTAATCTAACATTATGTTTATTTTTAAAAACACTTCAACCATCCTGTAAAATACATTTTCTTTAAATTTCAAGAGCTCAAGAGCAAATGAACATCTTTCGTAGAAGAACCTCGTATTTTCTCCTGTCAAAGGTCAAGTTGTAGCAGAAAACTCTCTCATCCTCTGAGTGGGTTGTTTTCGCGAAGCTGCTCTTATAAGACTCGACCCAATTTTTGTCGAGCATCTGTCGGCTCAACGGAAACCAGCGGAAACCAGCGGGCCGGACCCACCCCTGACCCCAGCCCCAGAACCGCTCTCGCTGTGAGGGTCTGAACATGTGCGATGCTCGGCGTGGGCGACTTCATCAGACACTCCGACAGAACGCCAGGGTTCCTGGTGCGAGCGAGAGAAAGCGTCGCAGGTTAAACTCCTCCTGCCCTGCGACTCCATCCATCTCCCGGTGCGGTGGTTCTGGTCGGTCTGTCAGCATGTGAATGAGTTTATTCTTAGCCGCTAGTAAATGGACCCGTGTTTATGAATCGGGGGATCATTAGGGGCATGAATTAGAATAACTTGCTCTGGTTTGTTGGCCCACTTTGTCAAGCGCTGTTTCAGTCAAACTGACTCCGGGTCTGCAGAGAGCCGGTCCTGCAGGTCAACAGATCCGCTGGTGGATTGATGAGTCCTCTCATTCCGACTCCGGTTCTGAGTCTAATGAGGGAGCTCAGTGGATTCGTCGTCTCACGCTCGCCTCGGGGAGCCGGAGCCGCCACCTACAGCTCGTCCACGTCGAGACTGCGACACGGAACCATTTGTCAAGATCGGCCCGTATCGAATTATCAATGACCCGCGGGAGACTCAGGTCAGCTGAGGCGGAGCAGGATGAACGATGACCAGCGAGCTGTGGAGCTGTCCAGCAATTACTGTACTCTTATCTTTTCTTACAAGAACGTTTCCTTATAATACTCATTAAATATGTTGAAGATTCTGACGTCAGAAGGTAAGATTTAGGGCTTTTGAAAAAAAACCTCTATATTATCTTTTTGACAAATAACAATTAAATAAAAAAATAACATGATATATACATATATACATACTGTATATATGAATGAATTACATTGTACTTTCTTATGTACAACCTAAATGTTATACATTTATACATATGTTGTTCATTTGTTTATTAAAAGATAAAATGTACATTTTAAGGACAGTGAGGAGAAAGTGGATATAGGTCAACCTTTGAATAAATGAAGGGAGGAATAAAAATCACAATCCAAACATCACAACCAAAAGGTATGAAAGAAATTAACTCTTGCGTTACTAAAATTCAATATTTAATTTACTTTAAAAGTGCCGTGGAAACACTGTGAGAAAACATATCCTGGTCACATGACCAGTTTGCTCTTGAAAACAGGGTTGGATACATATATGTGAAAATGAAGCATCTTATTTTAATAAAACATTACATACACGGAGAAATAATTAGATTGTTTGTTTTTTTAAACTAAATCAATTAGTAACTCCTTTTGTCTACCATGTGACCAGCAGACAGAAAGTTAACATGGAATACCTAAAAGCACTGTTTTTGTCACTACTATGTACTTCTCCAGTGGCCTATAATAATAATAATATCATCTGTGTATCAGAAATAAATTACATTTTAATTTAATTATTTATTTATTTTCATTGTTTATTTTTTCATAAAAATGTATGAAATTATTCCTCATAGTCTTTTCATTTAATTTCTCTCCTCTTGCTTGCACTGCTTCCAGGATTGTAGGGTCATGTGAGAGCTTTCATCCAATCATATTTGAGCTTCACGTGTTGCCAGAAGAAATCTACGCGAGGCCTTCAGTCGTTTCAGAAGCGGCTCTTGTGTATTTTAATCAACGGCAGCCGAAGGATTGTGTTAACCAATCAGATTCGAGTTGGCGACATCAATGTCAGCGTCTTGGCAGCTACTCTTCTGATACACGTGACACGTTCATGTCCTCTGATTGGACGACAGCGAGACTCATGGAGCTGAAACAATGACTTGAGTTAATTTAACTGTTTCTTTTTCAACACAATGGCTGAAGAGCTTGATCTGGATATACTTGCAAAGATATTTTCAAGAAGTGCTTTTCAAGAAAAGCTGGACGTTGTTAAGGAAGTTATACCAACTCCGAGACGAGTCTTTCACGAGATTCAAAGGATTTATCAGCCACATTTCCTCCATGAACTACTGGATATTATGGACTCAAATATTGTTTCCTCACTAAAAACATTAATTCTGGTTGATTTCATCGGTTCTCAGTCTCTGGCGTCAGAGACGCTGCTGACGCTTTAGTCTGTTGTGTTGATCGACTCTCAACGTGAAGTAGCTGCTGATTAAATTCTAGCGGTTGTTGTTCCTCCGTGTGTTGTTTGTGTTACTAAGTTTTGATGCAGAGTGTGTGTGTCGTGGCCATGGAAACCACACAGACTGTAGTGTGAGTGATATTTTGATATAATGCACTGATGTTCATTTGATGATGATCTGAACGTCTGATTGACTATAACAGTTCACGCTCAGATCCCTGTGGTGTATAAAGAACCTTAAAGTAGTTCTTGAGACGTGGATTCATTCAAACGTGCGCCACTGAAAGTCTGCGTGTGAAATGCACGACCCGCCACTGTCATAGCTTCTGATGTGGTTATTATCATGAAAACTAAGGAAGAGTTCCAGATTTCACTGTGTTTAGTGAAACAAATGTAAAACTCATCATAAGTGCAAAGACTCTGGAAGAAACCCGGCTCCAGTAGAACATCCCTTCATTTGTTTTTCCAAACAATAAGAACGCAATAAGATTGTAGCAAATAGAGAGCGTGAGACGGAACGATTCGGTGATGTGATCTGTAGTGAGGATGCATAACTGAGCTCAGATCTCATCTAAGAGATGCTGCTCTTTTCACCGCCTGCTGCTCCGTGACTCACTTTCTCGCCTCCGGTCTCATGATCTCAACACGGTGGCAGAGAACTCGTGTTCGTCGGGGAGACGACTGACGCTGCTCTCTTGGAAGATCTTGGACTTCGCGATGAGAACATGTGGCACGTGATGCCGTCATGAAGTGTGTGTGGTGTCTGGCGGTGCAGCCTCACGGCAACAGGACTCGACACCCAGAGTTTCCTCCCAGAGTCGAACCCTTCACTCAAGGTCTTGCAGCCGATTTGACATTTGAAACTACTGTGAACCCTGAGGGGGGGTAAAAGTTTTCCGATAATATTGGAGTTGATCTTGCACGGTGATTGCAAAAATTCACTGAACAATTGCCGGTGAAGTGGTTTACTGAGTTTACTGAGAGGGAGTGAGACAAAGAGAATTTTAGTTAAGGGCAAGATTTAAACTGTTACGTTAGAAAGAGGGAAAGATGGATTTCAGCTGCAAGTTGGTTATTGATCAGAGATACGTTTATTCATGTCATTGTTGAGGTGTTTTCAGTGAACAGGTGTTTACTAGAATAGTTACATACTGTAGTTACTTAAAGAAGCAGCTGTCTCGCCTGCAGTTCATACAAAACTCTGCAGCCAGAATTCTGAGCCGCTCTAGTAGAAGAACTCACATTTCTCCTTCAAACTCTTCACTGGCTGCCAGTTTCTTTCAGGATCATTTTAAAATTCTGGTTCTTACTTTCAGATCTATTCATGGTCAGACCTTCCATCAGTGATCTGATCCAGACTTAAACCCCAGCTCGGGCTCTGAGGTCTGTGGATCAGAATCTACTGTTGGTTCCTGAACTTCTGGACCAGAGGAGAGAAATCCTTCCAGACTGTTGCTCCTAAGCTTTGGAACCATCTCTGTGTTTGATGATCTACTGACTCCTTCAAGAAACATCTCTGTGTTTGATGATCTACTGACTCCTTCAAGAAACATCTGTGTTTGATGATCTACTGACTCCTTCAAGAAACATCTGTGTTTGATGATCTACTGACTCCTTCAAGAAACATCTGTGTTTGATGATCTACTGACTCCTTCAAGAAACATCTGTGTTTGATGATCTACTGACTCCTTCAAGAAACATTTGTGTTTGATGATCTACTGACTCCTTCAAGAAACATCTGTGTTTGATGATCTACTGACTCCTTCAAGAAACATCTGTGTTTGATGATCTACTGACTCCTTCAAGAAACATCTGTGTTTCATGATCTACTGACTCCTTCAAGAAACATCTGTGTTTGATGATCTACTGACTCCTTCAAGAAACATCTGTGTTTGATGATCTACTGACTCCTTCAAGAAACATCTGTGTTTGATGATCTACTGACTCCTTCAAGAAACATCTGTGTTTGATGATCTACTGACTCCTTCAAGAAACATCTGTGTTTGATGATCTACTGACTCCTTCAAGAAACATCTGTGTTTGATGATCTACTGACTCCTTCAAGAAACATCTGTGTTTGATGATCTACTGACTCCTTCAAGAAACATTTGTGTTTGATGATCTACTGACTCCTTCAAGAAACATCTGTGTTTGATGATCTACTGACTCCTTCAAGAAACATCTGTGTTTGATGATCTACTGACTCCTTCAAGAAACATCTGTGTTTCATGATCTACTGACTCCTTCAAGAAACATCTGTGTTTGATGATCTACTGACTCCTTCAAGAAACATCTGTGTTTGATGATCTACTGACTCCTTCAAGAAACATCTGTGTTTGATGATCTACTGACTCCTGACTTACTTACATCTTGTGATGTTTCTCCTCTTGATCATCTGGTACTGAATGCATCTTTTAGCCAGGAAGTCGTGTCATCAGACGGGTCCAGTATTCACCACATTTCAACCATGACTTCCTCCTGCTGTGATTGACAGACGCCACTCATTCCCTCCTGACGCCAGCCTGGCTCCTCCCTCCTACTCCACATCCAACAGGAGGCTCTCTTTGCTGCCTTCCCCAAAGCCTTCATACAACTTTCCTTCTGTTGCTGTTCCTGTCAGTCAGACTGCAGTCAACAACTTCCAGGACGATGGGGCTGCGAAGCCTCGGCATCCTTCCTCCATCGGGTGCAACCTTGCCAGCCTTTCTCCCTTCAGCCCTTCTCTGTAGTGCTCAGATTTCCTCCCTGATGCTTCTCCATCTTCCCATGAAGCTCCACGACGATGATCGTTTTTTCTCCAGTGAGGAACAGTGTCCGGACGACAGGACGACATCTTGGCGACCCTTCACTTGCTCCGACTGCTGGAGACTTGCCCTGGGATCGGCTCCTAATAAGACCCCCGTGAGGGAATACGAGGCAGAAAAATGAATGAATTCATGTCTTTACACACCCAGGGATCGAGGGATACAAAAAGGATGCACATTTTTAAGATTCTCTTCCTCCTGACGT
This sequence comes from Callionymus lyra, assembly GCF_982586985.1. Taxonomy (NCBI): domain Eukaryota; kingdom Metazoa; phylum Chordata; class Actinopteri; order Syngnathiformes; family Callionymidae; genus Callionymus; species Callionymus lyra. Next base: position 26,468,589 of record NC_141825.1, on the reverse strand, counting down.
GTCAGACTTTCTTAGAACTGCTGACTCATTTCTTCTTTTTTTTTTGATTATTAACGAAAATGGAAATAACATTTTGAAGCAAATATATTTCTCGATTCAAGCGTCATTTATGATCATTTTTCTCCAGCTTCCTTATATTGAAATGACCCTCTTTATTATCCGGTTGCCCGGCAACTGACCACCGTCGGTCCGACTGTAACGTCTTTGATCTACGGCGTCTCCTGCATATTCACGCCGTCTTTGAACCCACCGACCGTGTTCAGTTATCATTTTTACATTATGAAATGTTTCCTGGCGTCCAGCCGAGCCGAGCGTCAATTAGAGAACCAGGGTCCAAAAGGGAAGCGAGAGGCTCCAGAGGTGGAGCTAACACCAGGATCCACCTTCCTCTCTGCTGGGCCTGCAGCTTAACTCACCTGTTCTGATCTTTCATTATCTGTGGCTCGCAGTAGCGAAGCGTTAATGAGAACAGCCATGAATCCCACCTTCTTTCATCAACGTGGTCAGAGTTATTATTAGTGTCTTGTTAAGCCAGTACTTCCTGGACTATCGACGACCAGGGATCCTGCGGCTCAAGAACCGATAAGTTGAAAGGAGGAAATAAGACACCAGGAGCCTCATGTACTAAGAAGTTCGTAGATATATTAGTAAATATGTGCGGAAACTTAAATCCAGAAGATGACGCAGCACAAAAATATTAACATGTATGAATCTGTGCACGACATGAATTTAGTCACTTTTCCTTCTACATCCCGATCAACGTAGAATTAATCGCAGACTTGTTCGTCCCTTTCCACTCATTTACATATTTAAATCATATTTAAATGAGTCGTGATTTTTCTCTCCACGATCAGAACAAACAAACGAAAATATGAATGTAAACTGGATTAACTGTTTATATTCGTTCATTTAAACATGACATGAACATACTTACATTTAAACAGTGCAGACGAGCTCCGTGTAAATGTTTATGTTTTATATACACAGTTATTAATGCAAATACTTTATTTACAGACGATCAGGGGCTTATTTGAAACGTCTCAAAGTGAGTTTAACAAGAATAAAAGTGTAAATCAGTGACTTAAAGAGTATTGATGATGAAGATGAAGATGATGAAGATGATGATGAAGATGATGATGATGATCTGATCGTCTTTCATATGAATGTGTGACGCAACTAATAAGTTTAATAAGTTAACTACTGTGTGTTCATTTATGATCAATATTGATCGTTAACGTAACTCTGATGTGAACATCTCAACGTGACCAAATATTCGAACCAGCTGATTCCGGCGTCGCCACCTACAGGCCGTGCGGGAATTTTGAACGTTGTTCCGCACTTTTCAGTGTTGATACATATGGACTTTGACGTGGAAAGGTTGCTAAGCACTTCTTTCGTTCGTACAACCCCTCAGTACATCAGGCTCCTGCTGTTTTGATTTCACTGAAATCGAGTGATTCTCTTGTTTTCGGGTGAATTCAAACGGATGCAAATACCCGAGGTGGTGATTTCCTGTTCACACTCCACTGAGCCTTCTCTGGTCGGCTGAGACAAACATCTCTCCAGCGTGTCCTTGGCCTCCTCTCAATTAACACCTCACTTAAGAGAAGTGAGTCAACCATCAAATATCAAATAACGTGTTAGATTAAAATTATACACTATACGTATACGCCATACTTAAATTAATGCTAAAAGATATTCAAAATATAAAGTATAAATTACTCGCTTGATCTAAGAGCGGGAAGATTTGACTACACATTCATAATCAACATTCCACTGATTCACTGGTTCGAGGCAAGCTTGGATCAGGATTAGATACGACACCAGTTATTTAAATCATCTGTTTATCTGCAAATCATACCTTAAATCGTAGATCAAAGAACGAAGCAAGACACACCCGGGAAAGGGGGGCTAAAAGACGGAAACCCCCACCAGAGAACATTTGAATGATTAGATTACAAGAAAACAAATCAGGATGTCTCTCAATGGGGGATCGGGACACAGGGAACTTGAAAGGACCATTTGGCCGGAAAGGATGACCCCCTGGGCGGGAAATTCGTCTTAAATATAGCGATGTTTCTACAGATCAGGACCTTTTCTCCCGGAACTATTGACCTGTACAGTCGCCGGGACAGAGTGTGTCCGGTCGCGATCGTAAAGCTTTTGTTTGACTTGAAGCGGCGAATAAACGACCCGTTATACACTCTTGATCGTCCATCTTTCTCCACGAAGCGAAGTATAAGACCCGGGGCGGATGTAACGTCGTGTTGGAGCGACGGAACGGACTCCGTGTTTTTATCGTTTTACATTATAATAATAACAAGACTTGAATCCGTTTGGCTTTTTTTTTTTAATATTTTGAAGTCAACCCACCCCCCCCCCCCTAAAATGAAAGTGTCTTTGATTGACAGGTGGATATGATTAGGTTACATAGTTGTGGGTGAAGTAAACACATTGTTCTATTAAGTTTCATCATCAAAACTCAATTTTAAAGATACTAAAGAGAAGGATTCTGCGTCGAAGCCATGATCTCATTGGTCGATCGGACGAAAGTACATTTTACAGAGCGACATGAACGCAACACATCCTCAACATATCAGAAAGCAATGATTGACACATTTTAACTCAACTTCTCTTCTCTTCAAACAGAAAGCTTTGACGATCAGCAAAGACTTTTCCCGTAACCGAGGAGCGACCACGGACTCACCCCAACCCACGGTGGGCCGGCCGGACTGTAGCCCACCGTGACAACCGCCCCCCCCCCCCCCCCCTCGCTCTCTGGGGCGCACCACAGAGTCTGACATTTAAAAACCTGGGCTGTAAAAGGACATCAGATCTCAGCGCGGGTTTCGAAGCGGTGACAACCCGGCTCTCCGGCGCTCCCTGAGCTCCGCAGCTACAAACGAAAAAAAACGAACTTCCTGTTTCTATGGACAGTCATGTGACTTTCTAGTTAGGAGATGCGTTTGCTGCCGTGTCCGTGGATGTTACGTAGCAGATAGACACACTGGTGATTAATTTATGTGGAGTAGCGAGCGGACGTGAGAACTTGAATCCAGGTCCTGAGCGTGTCACGTGTTCTTTGAACTTCATGTATCGTAAAAACGTCCAGGAGGTTCCATCACTTTTACATCACACGAAACATTAATGAGGATCAGGGACGAGAATTTCACACTTTAACCCCCTTTGTCCAGGGAGACAATTTTCGAAAGCGTTACTTTCAAAGTTAGTTTGCGTCGCCATGGTAACCTCATCCATTGGCTGGATTGGCCTCATTACCGGAGCTCGGCTCGACAAGCAATATGACGCAACACGACTCGCTGCACGGCCGAGGAGGACGAGACACACTTTTCAACGGGTTCACGAAAATCAACAACACGAGGAGACACTCCTGGTGATGCAACCTTTTCCAAACACACACACATACTCTAATGATTCGTCCGACCACATTACAACATAATGACACTTTTATCGCACGAGTTAAACCCAGTAGACGGTCAGAGGGATGTCAGGAAATTAAATTTAAGATAAGGGATAATTACCCTCGAACGATGTTCATCGAGTCAAACCTTCGGACGGTCGGAGCTTCCACCGCTTTAATAAGTTGTCGTTATTAAAAAGAAAACTGATCTATTTGATAAAATGTTTAATTACGTTCTCGTGACCCTTGCTAGCTGGAACCAAGAGGATAGAGTCGATTCTTGATTGACTGTAATAACAGCATATCTTATCTTTCGAAAAAAGGGATAAGAAAGTACTTTTGAGTCTGTTTTAGTCGTGGTTAGTAAAAACAACGGCATCGACGGTAAAATGAATGAAATCTCTCATTAATGGAAGCAGGTGTTAACAAACGATCTTTCATCCGAGACGATGCGATTGAAATCTGTTCACACTCTCGTCTCCATGAACACTAAGCAAGAAATAATTATATCGATTAAATCCTTTTTTTGGGGGCAAATTTACGACTAATTACTTCTTCAGTCCTCAGATTTCGACCCATTCAACCACGAACCATTATCAGAGCATCACTTCAAAATACAGTGAGGGCGTCACAGGTTCTGTATTTAAGACGAAAGCAATATTTGTTCCAAAAAAACCTTCTCAAGCTGCAATACTTTCAAAAGGTGACACATCTTCAAAAGACTCGACGCCTGTCAATCTAACGACGTCACTATTGTTGATGATGAGATGCCTCGAGCATAGTCAGCTAGCATAGTCAGCTAGCATAGTTAGCTTTAGCGTTGTAGGCGAACAGGTGTTTACAAAGATCAGATACGACTTATTAGCTCTGTGGCACTAAAACCAATTTTAAAAGATCAGTCTGTTGTAGAGTCACTTCCTGTACAGCGAGCGGATGTAAGGCCTTCTTTCGTAACATAGAAAGACACTTCCTGTTGTGAAAGTCGAGAACTAGATGTTGCAGTTCCAGGTTTGTGGAAGGTTTCAGGCCACTTTAGCATCCCCCTTTAGCATCCCACTTTAGCATCCCACTTTAGCATCCCCCTTTAGCATCCCACTTTAGCATCCCACTTTAGCATCCCACTTTAGCATCCCCCTTTAGCATCCCACTTTAGCATCCCACTTTAGCATCCCCCTTTAGCATCCCACTTTAGCATCCCCCTTTAGCATCCCACTTTAGCATCCCCCTTTAGCATCCCACTTTAGCATCCCCCTTTAGCATCCCACTTTAGCATCCCACTTTAGCATCCCCCTTTAGCATCCCACTTTAGCATCCCACTTTAGCATCCCCCTTTAGCATCCCACTTTAGCATCCCACTTTAGCATCCCCCTTTAGCATCCCACTTTAGCATCCCACTTTAGCATACCACTTTAGCATACCAATTTAGTATCCCCCTTGTTAGCGTACCAACTGAAGCCAGTTTAATTTGAATTCTGCAATAGTTTTTTAGAAAGAACTACACAAATAATTCAAGTCACATTTTCCCACGATGGGCCTCACTTTGAATTATCTGAGGGTTTTATTTGCAAATATTTATAATCTATTATTCGTCTTAATAACTTGAATTCCTCAAGTCGCTTATTGTGCTCTAGGAGGCCCCCTAGTGGTCACCGATGTTGTCGTCGTTCCGCTCAACATTGAAAACAGTGTGTGCTAGTCTGTCGTTCCTTCAACAAACATCTAATTCACCTCCAAAGAACCGACGTTGTTTCCTCGAGCGCCGTCATTACTCAGCAATAATATTCGCATTTGCAGAGACGAGTTGTTCACTCGTTAAACTGGCCAAAGTTTAATTGCTAAGTGTCCCTGAGCAGAGAAATAATTGGCCTGGAGAGCAGCGCCGGTCACGGGGCTCCCCAGAGCCTAGTCCTTGTTTCCAGAGTGTTTTCCATTCAGGTGCAGCAGCACCGACAACATTTAATTGCTCCTCAGCTCCTGCGCTGCTCCTCAGGAGATCCTGTTTCTGTCGTCACCTGCAGACGCGTCCGCCATGTTTACCGACGTCCACTTTGTTTCCCTCGTGTGATGAGAAAGCTTCTCCCCAAAAGAAAAAGAAAAAAAAACGAGACGGGGAGAAGGAGATCGCTTCGGTCTCTCCCGGTTGTTATGGTAACTGTTGCCTTACACTTCACGTTCCGCCTGTGCACAGAACTCACGGTCCGGCGGTACCTCACCCGGTTCTGTTTTCTAGATGGGTTTCCGGGTTTTTGGGTCGGGTTGTACTTGCACTTGTTGACTTTGTATCGTACGACGACAGGGAGAAATAAAAGTTTTATCTTTTTTGCAGTGTGTTTAAATCCTGCAGCGTCGACGCCTCTTCTTCAGACCCGGACCTCCGAAGAGTTCTTCTGTGTCTCGCAAGACCAGGGACGCCGGTCCAGTCATGGTCTCACTGAGGCTGGACTAATTAGAACTCAGTCTGTGTTTGGACTTCAATAACCTAAAAGTTATTCTGATCAGTCGTGACCTGCTATTAGTGAATGTGTTTCAGTTTTGAGTGAACTTTTAATAAATTATTGACTTTAGAAAAAATGTCATTTTTAAAGATGTTAGTTTAGGTAGAACTTTATTGATCCTCAGGAGGTTTCCTTATGGAAATATTTTTATTCCACATAGACACAGCAATATAGCAATTATTCATAAAAATAATAAAATGAAAATAAGAACAAGAACAAAGAGAAATAAAGAAAAGGAACAAGATAATACAATCTAAGTCTAAAGATAAAGAACAAGATCAAAGACAAAGGAAACAAAAATTAATATACATAGAATAGAATGTCAAGATACTTTCGCTCCACTCCTGCCCCAAACTCAGAATTGTAGAATCGAATATTAATTAATTAATATTAATACATTAATATTAATATTAATTATTATTATTGACATTAATATAGATGTTACTGTAGATTAATTGCGTTTATAGTCATACATGACATACATTATTTAACTAAAGCAAAATAAATAAAGGTTTTTGTTACATTTCAATTTTATTTTTTTCCCAATTAACATTTAAAGTATTCAACACAATAACCTCATGTAGAATAAATGATTTTGTTTTACATTTTTTCCAAAGCGAGAAGAATAATCATCCCTTCATCCTCGTTGAGTATGAAGCGACTCAGAATAAGAATGAACGAGTGAACGATGAATCACCAGAACTCAATCAGTCGTGGTCTGGAGCTGATCCTGGAGCATCAGTCAGAGTTCAAATTACAGAGTCTCGTCCCGAGAGACGAGGAGGAAGCAGCTGCCGATTAGACGCCGAGACGAGCAAGAGTTTGGTCGAATTACCGTCGGAGTTCTTCAGCTTATCTTGTGAACTTTTACTCCCTTTAATAGTAAAACTTTTTTTTTTAACCGCAAATTAATCCTTGGCAAAAAGTTTCATCGTACTTTGATAATACACTTAACACACAACACTTTAAAGCAGCTCTATTTGATTTGAAGTGGAGCGACACTAGTGGACTAAAGTGGTAGTGTTTAGCTCGACGGGAGACTACATTTCCCATGAGCACTCACTAAACGTGGCAAAAGTTTCCATGTCCCGGTTTGTATCAGTTGATGAATGTTGTGTTTCCAGACTTCATTGATGAATGAAGGATGAAACTGATGAGGTAATGAATCATTGTAATGAAATATGATATGACGGCTTTGAAAATAACATAACTTTAACTTTGTTTTTGTTTGTAAATAACATCACTTTAACTTTGTTTTTGTTTGTAAATAACATCACTTTAACTTTGTTTTTGTTTGTAAATAACATCACTTTAACTTTGTTTTTGTTTGTAAAAAACATAACTTTAACTTTGTTTTTGTTTGTAAATAACATCACTTTAACTTTGTTTTTGTTTGTAAATAACATAACTTTAACTTTGTTTTTGTTTGTAAATAACATAACTTTAACTTTGTTTTTGTTTGTAAATAACATCACTTTAACTTTGTTTTTGTATGTAAATAACATCACTTTAACTTTGTTTTTGTTTGTAAATAACATAACTTTAACTTTGTTTTTGTTTGTAAATAACATAACTTTAACTTTGTTTTTGTTTGTAAATAACATAACTTTAACTTTGTTTTTGTTTGTAAATAACATAACTTTAACTTTGTTTTTGTTTGTAAATAACATAACTTTAACTTTGTTTTTGTTTGTAAATAACATCACTTTAACTTTGTTTTTGTTTGTAAATAACATAACTTTAACCTTGTTTTTGTTTGTAAACAACATCACTTTAACTTTGTTTTTGTTTGTAAATAACATCACTTTAACTTTGTTTTTGTTTGTAAATAACATCACTTTAACTTTGTTTTTGTTTGAAAATAACATCACTTTAACTTTGTTTTTGTTTGTAAATAACATAACTTTAACTTTGTTTTTGTTTGTAAATAATATAACTTTAACTTTGTTTTTGTTTGTAAATAATATAACTTTAACTTTGTTTTTGTTTGTAAATAACATCACTTTAACTTTGTTTTTGTTTGTAAATAACATCACTATAACTTTGTTTTTGTTTGTAAATAACATCACTTTAACTTTGTTTTTGTTTGTAAATAACATAACTTTAACTTTGTTTTTGTTTGTAAATAACATCACTTTAACTTTGTTTTTGTTTGTAAATAACATAACTTTAACTTTGTTTTTGTTTGTAAATAACATAACTTTAACTTTGTTTTTGTTTGTAAATAACATCACTTTAACTTTGTTTTTGTTTGTAAATAACATAACTTTAACTTTGTTTTTCTACAGTAATTCACATCAACCAGTAGATATGTATTATGTTCAAACGATCAAGAACTTTTACAGTGAAAATAAAAATCACACAAAACACCTTAAGTCACAGTATACGAGTCATTCAACTAGTTTTAAGTTAATATATCATCACTAGTTATTTTAGTAAAAAAAAATATTAAGGTACACAAAACTACCCAGAGCTGCTCTGCTCTAAGACTGTATTTTTTTTCTCTTCTTCTGATACATTGCCCAAATTATTAGGTTCTAAAAGGATCAAACACGACGTCACTTGCGTCCTGAGTCTTATACTTCGATTTGTGAAAGAGGAACAATCCAGAGTACGTTCGGGTCGCTTTATTCACCGCTTCAAGTCAAAGAAAATACAAGCTTCTTATAACGATCGACTCTCAGATTGACAGTCCCGGACAGAACAATCCTGAGCTGTAGGAAGCTCGCTGTGTTTAAGTCAAATAACCCGCCCAGGAGGTCGTCTTCTTCCGGTCAATTTGTTCTTTAAAGTTTACTGTGTCACCGATGCCTCGCTGAGAGAGTTTCTATTCCGTTTGTTGCTAATATAACTATACAAATGTTATCGGCCGGAGGTCACATGTCGTGGGCATTGTTTTCCTGTTTTCTGCTCCTCCCCCTGGGGTGTCGCCGGCTTCGTCTTCCATCTCGTTGTATTGTACTTTATATTTGATTATCTTTTAGCATTAATTTAAGTACGGCGTATACGTATATACGGACCTTATACTTATACTATATACTATATATACTTTTAGCATTAATTTAAGTACGGCGTATACGTATATACGGACCTTATACTTATACTATATACTATATATACTTTTAGCATTAATTTAAGTACGGCGTATACGTATATACGGACCTTATACTTATACTATATACTATATATACTTTTAGCATTAATTTAAGTACGGCGTATACGTATATACGGACCTTATACTTATCCTTATACTATGTAAGGACCTAACGATCCTTAAACTCGGATCTATTAGTTATACCACAAATCTCTAAATGTAGATTTGGAGCCAGGGCCTTCAGTATTCAAGCCACTCTGCTGCGGAACCAACTACCGGATTCTTGAGTCTTGAGATAACTTTGTTATGATAAGACACTTTAAATAAAATTGAATTGAATTGAATTATAATAGTTTAATCTAACAGTTCTTAAATAAGTTATGAAACTTTTGATGTTGCCCTTTTAGTATTTAGTCTCCAAGCAGAAGTGAAATGCATGTCTTTATACACGTGTCAAAGATAAGATAAGATAAGGCCAAGTTGAAAGACAAAACTGTCTCACTCAAGTGCTCACATCCGTCATCTTCATTGATGACATCATCCATCAGGTCATGTGACTGGCGGGTCCGTCTCCTTCTCTAACAAGCTTCGACTGGATTCGCCTGGTTTTCGGCTCAGGTGGCGCTCCGGGCTCTCGATGAACCGAACTCACTGCTTCCTGTTAACTTCCCGACAGCCTGAGCTGACCTCAGATCAGAGGCGAGTCGACAGCGTGTTCGCCGAAAACATCATTAAATCACGGCGGTGACGAGCCGTCAGCAGCAGCCACGGGCCTCATCTGGCGCAGGAACTTTGTTAGCGCCTTGTCAGAGCCGTGGCCGAGCTTCCTAATCAGCTCATGCACTCTCCTGTCAATCACTGCCCGTGGGAGAAGACCACCTGCAGACCCCACGAATCAGCCCGACTCATCCCAGTTGTAGAGCTTGAGGAGGAACGAACTACAGAAACACATTTAATTAAAATTGAAGATATAAATGATGGGAAGAGTTGATTGGTTTTGTTCTTTTACTTTTATTTTGAATTAATTCTATTACAGCAGCTCTGGGTAGTTTTGTGTACCTTCATATTTTTGTACTAAAATAACTAGTGATGACACGTCAATTTAAAACTAGTTGAATGACTCGTATACTGTGACTTGAGGTTTTTTGTTTGATTTTTATTTTCTATAAAAGTTCTTGATGTTGTGAACATGATACATATCTACTGGTTGATGTGAATTACTGTAGAAAAACAAAGTTAAAGTGATGTTATTTACAAACAAAAACAAAGTTAAAGTGATGTTATTTACAAACAAAAACAAAGTTAAAGTTATGTTATTTACAAACAAAAACAAAGTTAAAGTGATGTTATTTACAAACAAAAACAAAGTTAAAGTTATGTTATTTACAAACAAAAACAAAGTTAAAGTGATGTTATTTACAAACAAAAACAAAGTTAAAGTTATATTATTTACAAACAAAAACAAAGTTAAAGTTATGTTATTTACAAACAAAAACAAAGTTAAAGTGATGTTATTTACAAACAAAAACAAAGTTAAAGTTATGTTATTTACAAACAAAAACAAAGTTAAAGTTATGTTATTAACAAACAAAAACAAAGTTAAAGTGATGTTATTTACAAACACAAACAAAGCTAAAGTGATGTTATTTACAAACAAAAACAAAGTTAAAGTTATGTTATTAACAAACAAAAACAAAGTTAAAGTTATGTTATTTACAAACAAAAACAAAGTTAAAGTTATGTTATTTACAAACAAAAACAAAGTTAAAGTTATGTTATTTATAATTTTCTGTTTAGTTTTATTTCATCAAGGTATTTCCTGCTTCGCCATCTTCTTTTTCTTTGACAGTTGACGGCGCGGTGCCTGACAGTGGTTGGCAGAGTCGCACAGCTGCTGGTGATCAATCAATCAGCCCTGATGGATTTAAGGGGCTGATCTCCAACCAGCAGTTGTCAGCTCGTTTGCAGTCCCACCTGGTAAATCTTTGACTTTCACTCAGTTCTACCTGCTTGCTGTTCCAACTTTGTTCCTCGGACGTTGCCGTTCCTCATTTCTCTAGTCAGCGTTTTTTCTTACTCCTTTTTTGGTTTGTTTGCGGGGGACAGGGGGGATAGGGCGAGTTAGACCTGCACAGGTGATGGACATGATGAAGTAAAAAAGGATACACAGAGAGAGATCCCCTTAACTTTGGAACGATCTTCCTCTGTGTTTGATGATCTACTGACTCATTCAAGAAACATCTGAAGACACTTTTATTTGAGCTTTTCCTTGATTTTCTGAGACTCTTGTGTTTGTTTCTGTTATCTTGATCTTTTAAAGTATATATTGTCATGAGTCGAGCGAGGCAGGAGACCCAGACGCGGAAGTGAATAAATCCTCTGAGAATCGTTCGGAACAAAAAGTCTTTTAATGTCCAGAAAACGGTCGGAAGGGACCGGAACAAAAAACAGGACAGGCGCTCGGGACGCAGGCAGGAACACGGCTGGAGATCAGGGTCTCGAACAGCAACTAAAACAAAAGGGAAAAAGACTCACGTGAGGAACTAAGAATGCTGACAACGTCAGGGGGCTTCAAAAAACAGATCGTTCAGATGCTTAAGAGCGGAGCGATATCGAGATGCCAACCTGGTCAGGAAACTGAATACTCTGGCGAGTTCTTCCGGTTAGAGATGCTCCTTATCTGAGGGAAGAACCCGCCATTCAATCATCCCCAGCCGCGCACCTGCCAGCGTCTGTCAAGACAAACAGAGGAACACGTACAAAAAACGGAAACACAACTTCAAAATAAAACCGGAAAGAACATAAACATGACATATTTTAATGAGTATTGTTTTGATTGTTTAAGCAATTTGTGACCCTGGTCTGGAAAAGTGCTAAAGGCACTATACAAATAGACATTATTATTATTATAGTTGTTGAGAACAGACTCAACTGGGTCAGGTGTGTATGGATGCAACTAAAAACGATCCAGGTGAGACTTTTCAATTCAGTCTCAGCGATGCCAGCGAACATAAGAAAGATCTGGTGTTTCATGTGAACTTGTGAAACAGACGTCCGGACCAACCGTCTCTCTCTCTCTCTCCAGTCACTTCACTCTCAGAGGTCGTGAACTCATCAGATGGTCCAGAGTCTCCTGCTTCTCGTCCCAGCCTGCCAGGAACCTTCATCAATGGTCTCCATCCATCACCATTTAAAGACCATTGTCTGGATCTTCACTTCCTGCTGCTGCTGTGGAGCCACAGACAACATCCTGCTCCATCTATTAAAAGTCCATTAGAGCTGGACCACCGCAGGAACATCCATTTGTCGACGATAAATAATGTCACTGTTGAAGACAGAACTCTCCATAAAACCATCTTCTGGAAGAATCTGGAAGATGACGTTGTGTTGACGCCTCGAGACGTTTATTATTGTCATCATGCATATGTATGTAGGTTTTTTTGTTTTCTATTTAGCATTGTTACACAGATGGAAGAGTAGAGATTGGCAAAGATGACATTTTATTGTTGGAAAAAAGTGACTAAAGGTGGATCACAAAATAACAACATTTCACCTGATTTATTAAAATCACGAAAGACCCTTTTAACCACATCACAGTTAACAGACCTGCAAGTGTGGTGCATTTATTATTTATGTAAACAACAAACAAACAAAGCCCGAACTTAAACTAAACTCATAAGAACAAACAAAAAGACATATCAAACGACAACTTTTGGGGGATTTTTTACAATGGGTTCCTGAGAAGAAATGATTGGTTTCAACTGTACAACTATGTACTAATACACTGTTTGTATAACTCAACATAAGTAAGTAAGTAATGGTTCTTTCTAGAACGCCGTGAATTACATTTGTTACTGAACAAATCCTAAGAGCGTTACCTACTCAGTTCTGAGAACAACAGCACTGTATCATAAAACCTCACCGATCTATCACCAATAAAACACAATTTATACGAACCAAAACAAGACAAAAATGTATTTCAAACGACTGAAACTGTATCAGGCAAACATTATAATGTAACGTAACTTAAAGTAGAAAAGGCTTAAACGACAGACAAGCTACTGAAACATGTTCAGGCTGCAGAGTTGTGTATCTAGTGCCGGCGAGACAGATCCTTAAGTAACTATGTAACTATTCTTGTAAACACCTGTTCACTGAAAGCATTGATAACTCAACCGTCCACACTTGGATTCAGTTCTATGAAATATAATTAATTGAAACAACAACCAAAGGAGGGGTAACGGAGATTGAAATCACATTTCCTTCTGAATAAAGCGCTCCAGCAGCTAAACCCTGATGATAAATGACAGAACAGTGTTGCTGCTGAGGATTGATTACGCAGCACGAATAAAGGCTGGTAAAAATAAAGCCTCCGTGAGGAATACTGAGGTGACACATTGAAGTTTCCCTCCTGACACTTCTACTGGAGGAACAAAGTCCAGCAGCGCGAGGAAAATAAACGAAGCGGATCAACTACCGCTGCTAAAAGGTAACGGAATTCATGGTCTGTGTTCATCCATGAATTTGGTGCAGGGTTTGTCTCGATAGTTATTGTGCAGCCAGACGAGGAACCCGGTGACCTGCTGAGTTCACCTGAAGGAAGAAGGTTCTGGAAAAACACCGCGGCTGACATTTGGAGGCTTCACTTGCTGTAAATGTCAAAAACACATTCTGAGGGGTTTTTGTTCCGAGAATGAAAAGAAGGTTGTTGTGTTTCGAGGGGGAGTCGAGGAGCGCACTGCAGATTAAATCAATCATTGTTGTTTGACAATCCAGGTCAGGACTGAGTCACATCATTCACACAGACGGCTGTCAATCATTTCTCAGAGACGACTGATCGAAAGGACATAATTCTGTCAAACACGATGGAAACCTCCATCTCAACATAAAAGTGATAAGTTTCACTATGATCCTTGGTTTGTTTTTAGCCAGGACGATTTTATTCACTTTTTCACTGATCATAGTGTTAAATACTGGATCAAGTGGCACCTGTTAAATCGAACCTGACAATTCAGAAAAAAACCGGTGGCCTTGGACAAATGAAGATCCCCTGAGTCTGAAGAGACGTCTCTGGAAGTCCACTAAACTTGAGGTGCACAGACTTCACCTCAAGGATCTGATGTCTTCATACAATGAGATGGAGGAAACTGCCAGATCTGATTACATCAGTAATCAGCCTCAAATAAGAAAAACCCCAAATTGTTGTTTGACACGATTAATTCTCTTGTGTCTCCTGCTCCTCAAATCACGCCTGTCTTCTGTGAAGCTGACAGCAATGCATTGTGGAGATGTTTCACTGACAAAATGAAACTGATCAAAGAGAAAATCTCTCCCCTTTTGTGTGGAACCCCTGCTGCTTGAACGTTTAAGTATATATATTATGGAGTATTGTCTTGATTGTTTAAGAGCTTTGTGACCCTGGTCTGGAAACGATACTGGTACTGGACTACAATAGTGGAGTCCATTATGACGTAATAATGGTGTTCACTCCTCCTCCAGCTGTAATCACGCTCCGACTTTTTTATACATCGAGTTCTTTGGAGGTGGAGACGTTGGGATTGATAATGCGCAGTGACAAACCTTGATGTTTGGACCAATCACAATAACACACACACACACTGATGATACAATAGAGTCACACATCACAACAACACACACACACTGATGATACAATAGAGTCACACATCACAACAACACACACACACTGACGATACAATAGAGTCACACATCACAACAACACACACACACTGATGATACAATAGAGTCACACATCACAACAACACAAACACACAATGATGACACAATAGAGTCACACATCACAACAACACACACACACTGATGATACAATAGAGTCACACATCACAACAACACACACTGATGATACAATAGAGTCACACATCACAACAACACAAACACACAATGATGACACAATAGAGTCACACATCACAACAACACACACTGATGATACAATAGAGTCACACATCACAACAACACAAACACACAATGATGACACAATAGAGTCACACATCACAACAACACACACACACTGATGATACAATAGAGTCACACATCACAACAACACACACTGATGATACAATAGAGTCACACATCACAACATCACAAACACACAATGATGACACAATAGAGTCACACATCACAACAACACACACACACTAATGATACAATATAGTCACACATACTAACACCACACACACACTGATGATACAATACAGTCACACATAACAACAACACACAAACACTGATGATACAATACAGTCACACATCACAACAACAACACACACACACTGATGATACAATAGAGTCACACATCACAACAACACACACACACTGATGATACAATAGAGTCACACATCACAACAACACACACACTGATGATACAATAGAGTCACACATCACAACAAGGTAAGGTAAGGTAAAACACACACAGACTGATGATACAATAGAGTCACACATCACAACAACACACACACTGATGATATAATAGAGTCACACATCACAACAACACAAACACACAATGATGACACAATAGAGTCACACATCACAACACACACACACTGATGATACAATAGAGTCACACATCACAACAACACACACACACTGATGATACAATAGAGTCACACATCACAGCAACACACACACACTGATGACACAATAGAGTCACACATCACAACAACACACACTGATGATACAATAGAGTCACACATCACAACACACACACACTGATGATACAATAGAGTCACACATCACAACAACACACACTGATGATACAATAGAGTCACACATCACAACAACACACACTGATGATACAATAGAGTCACACATCACAACAACACACACTGATTATACAATAGAGTCACACATCACAACAACACACACTGATGATACAATAGAGTCACACATCACAACAACACACACTGATGATACATTAGAGTCACACATCTATTAAAGACACACTAACATCAACACATTGACCTCTAAGGCCAGTGTTCCTCCTCCATAGATCTAGATCTCATAGACTGTGAACACATGCATGTCTGTGAATAAAGGATTCACTACATTGTTGCTCACAGCAGCAGCTGCTGCCTTCACGTTGGCAACAGACTGGATCTGAACTCTGTGCGTCTCTCAGAATCCACACGTCTTCTGTCATCTCGCCATCTGCCGACACCGGCGAGCGAGTCAAGCCTCCGCCGCCGCGAGTCTGTCGCGTCCGTCCGTCGTCTTCGTGTTTACGTCGGCGGCTCTGACAAGTGTGAAGATCGCGGTCCGGCCTCCTCCGGATGATTCTTCACCAACCGTCACATTCCAGGAGTGTAATTATCACTGTCCGAAGACTGCACTGTTCCTAAGCAACTGCTCTTCTCGCACTTTTCCTCCGACAGCAGCAGTTCTGTGGCGAGCAGCAGTGAGTCATGATCCGTCGAGCAACACGGAGAGGACGTGTCGCCTGACGTGTCGCCTGACGTGTCGCCTGACGTGTCGCCTGACGTGTCGCCTGACGTGATCACGGCGTCGAGCAAAGATCAGCAGACCTTCTAGTTCTTAAGTCATGTTGTGGGACTTTATTTTGACACGTGGGGTTTCGTTGATGAAGTGTGAAGAAGTCCCTGAAGGTCTCTGCGGAGAGAAACCTAACATTGAGATCTGATCGTAAAAGTCATGACCATGAATCTCAAATCCATGAGTAGACAGTGATGAACGTATAAGGAGGTCTAACAGCATCCTGTCCAACTGTCACAAACAAACAAGAGGAAACAAACTTTTCTCAAGTGCCGATCGAACAAACGGTGGGTTGTGAGTTGAGTTCTGACAGAAGGTCTGGTTGTCACTGATGCCGTTTTATCTTCAGGGATGTTGCGAAGACTCGCCTGGTCCCGGAGAAACTATTCAATAATAAAACTAATCTTACCGTCACCCGGTAATCTTGCTTCTGTAGAACATATTACAAGTGAAATGATTCCACATGAAACTAGGGTCAAATCAAGGTCACAGAAGGAGTGAACTCAAGGTCAGAAAATATCACCTGCTGAAGTTTCATGAATGAGACCCATTTTTAATTACTTTTGTGATGGTTCTCCTTAATTAAGTTAATGTCATGTATATTTAAATATATGTTTGTATTATAAATATATATTTTACATTTTCTGTTCTTTTACCCTTATTTTTTACTTTACTATCAGCTTTTTTTTCTTGTTTTTTTGCACATTTTCATATTACAATTGTATTGATATACTTCACCTGTTTCTTTTAATATTATTTTAACGTTTTTTTCCTCTGTACGTCAAATACATATTACCACAGATATTAGTTTTGTTGTTTTATTTTTATCCACATTAACTATTTTCCTTTATTATTATTTTTTCATATTTTAAACACGCTGGATTGGTTTAATGGTTTAATGGTTGTTACGGTAACGGTTTTTCTAGTACATTTTCCCAATTTCATCACCAGTGTTTAGTGTCTTCCTGGTGCGACAGTGTTTTGAATTCAGATGTTTTGACAGTTAGAGCTTTTTTCATGAAGAAAGCATCTTGAAATTGTTATTATGGTTTCATTCATTCATTCATTTTCTACCGCTTTATCCCTTGTGGGGGTCGCGGGGAGACTGGAGTCTATCCCAGTATCATAGGGCGAGAGGCAGGGGACACCCTGGACAGGACGCCAGTCTGTCTCAGGACACACAAAGACAGACAACCATTCACACACACACTCATACCTACAGACAATTTCCCCTCAAGTTTTCAATCAACCTCTGTATGTTTTTTGGACTGTGGGAGGAAACCGGAGTGTCCGGAGTAAACCCAATCCAGTAGGAGGAGAACATTCAATGGTTGCTTAAACTGGATTCTTGCTGTCGGGCAGGATGGTGGTTCATTTAACAAGCGACACTGAGCTCTCGGGTCGGTCGCTCACGAACACATCGGAGTCATGAGCGCCAGACGAGCAGCCGGGACGCCGACGGTGACGCTCAGCTGGTCGCACGTGTCGGACCCGAGCGTCTGCCAGAGCCGAGGAAGGGATTCGGAAAAAGAAGGATCAGGGGAATGTCAGGGAAAGATACTTTGGCGTGAGACATTTTTGAAGATCTGTCAATATTACACAAACCTTCAACACACTTAGGTAAGATTTTAGGACATTTTTCAATCCAACATAAGAGTCAACTCAAGTAAAGTAAGTACCGTATTTTCCGGACTATAAGTCGCAGTTTTTTTCATAGTTTGTCCGGGGGTGAGATTATACTCTGGAGCGACTTATGTGTGAAATTATTAACACATTATTAGCGGTATATCATTTCACATGTTATTTTCACACTAAACCACCAGAGGGCGCTCTAGGCCTGTGTTGATCATTTCCACGTAGAAGAGGAAGCATCTTCTACCTCCGGAGTTAGTTAGTTGTTTAAAAGTGACACGAGGATGAAGAGTTATTTGGAGTTACACGGATGGTTTGGTAAACTTGTTAGTTATTGATGCTATAGTTCTCTGAATAACTCTTCATATGTTATGTTAACATACCAGGTTCTCACTTCATGTAACGTAACATTATTCTGTTGTTGCCTCTAGTTTTATTTTAACTTGTCTTTCAAGATCACATGTCTGTTCTTGGATTTTATCAAATAAATTTCCCCCAAAAATGCGACTTATACTCCAGTGCGACTTATATATGTTTTTACTTCTTTATTATGCATTTTATGTCTGGAGCGACTTGTACTCCGGAGACATAGACTTATAGTCCGGAAAATACGATACTTGCCAACAATCCCACTATATCTTGAACTCGGCTCCGAGGAATCTAATGTTGCTTTTCCACGACACATCTCCAGCCGTACTTGCATCACCTCGACTCGACCCAGTTGTGTTTCCACCAGCGCTGGTATCTCCTCGAGGCAAACGCCACCTCGGGAGTTCGTTTGTTAAGGGTTTCCTGGGGTTCGCCGCGGCAACCCTGGTGTGAACGCAACGAAGCCCCGAGGTCAGCCAGAGACTTCAGCGCCGGATACGTCAAGCATGTATGAACGCAAGAGGTTGAACCCCCTAAATATGCACTTTTCAACCGGATACGATAGGCTTAGTATGAACAGGGTCTAATTTTCCTGACGTTGTCAGTTCTTTCTGTTGATAATTCGAGTTCTCGGGTTTAGTTTTCCCTCGTTTGGATCATCCGATCATCGGCTATGTTTGAGACTGTTTATGAACTTCTCCCTGTGGATCTATTTGTTTGTTAAAGACTTGACTGAGATGACTGCCTGTATCGCTTCTACTTCCTTACTTTACGGACCTGAACAGAAGTGGTTCATCCAGGAGAGCAGCACCAGCTCTCGCCAAACCTTCCTCACACAACTGCACCGATTCCTCAGGCGGCTCCGCGGGGAGCCGGAGAACGTTCTAAATTTAACAATCACCAATGTGTCTCCGGTGAAGGCAGATCAGCGGCGCACCAACTCCGACGCACTCGGCGCCGCCAGGACCCGGCGCCTTGATTGATGTCTCCATGATGTGGAAACAACTTCCCTCAATAGCTCGTCAATCTGAGATCCAACGCCTCGCTGCGGCGTGGAGGAGGCCATCACAGCGGGCAGGCGACTCAATCAGCTCGCCTGTCAATCTCCGCTTTTCTATTCCGCCGCGGATATTAGGGCCGAGCGGCGCCGGATGTAAGAGAAGCACAGAGAGATCCATCGCCGCCGTCTGCGGGGAGAAAATGATCAACTTCATCTCAGGTGAAGTTTCAGGACGACGTGTTCTGTTGAGACTCTGTCATCAAATTGATATATAGTGAGGAATGTTTTACACTTTCTCTTCAATATCAACAGACAGTTGATATATAAACATAATGAATTAACCTTATTGAGGCAGGTAACTTTACCATAAACAATTATATAACTAGTTATCATATTTACCCGGTTATTATTATTATTATTCATGGTCAGGCTCCTCCTTCCATCAGTGATCTGATCCAGACTTACACCCCAGCTCGGGCTCTGAGGTCTGTGGATCAGAATCTACTGATGGTTCCTGAACTTCCGGACCAGAGGAGAGAAATCCTTCCAGACTGTTGCTCCTAAGCTTTGGAACCATCTCTGTGTTTGATGATCTACTGACTCCTTCAAGAAACATCTGTGTTTGATGATCTACTGACTCCTTCAAGAAACATCTCTGTGTTTGATGATCTACTGACTCCTTCAAGAAACATCTGTGTTTGATGATCTACTGACTCCTTCAAGAAACATCTCTGTGTTTGATGATCTACTGACTCCTTCAAGAAACATCTGTGTTTGATGATCTACTGACTCCTTCAAGAAACATCTCTGTGTTTGATGATCTACTGACTCCTTCAAGAAACATCTGTGTTTGATGATCTACTGACTCCTTCAAGAAACATCTGTGTTTGATGATCTACTGACTCCTTCAAGAAACATCTGTGTTTGATGATCTACTGACTCCTTCAAGAAACATCTGTGTTTGATGATCTACTGACTCCTTCAAGAAACATCTCTGTGTTTGATGATCTACTGACTCCTTCAAGAAACATCTTTGTGTTTGATGATCTACTGACTCCTTCAAGAAACATCTCTGTGTTTGATGATCTACTGACTCCTTCAAGAAACATCTGTGTTTGATGATCTACTGACTCCTTCAAGAAACATCTGTGTTTGATGATCTACTGACTCCTTCAAGAAACATCTGTGTTTGATGATCTACTGACTCCTTCAAGAAACATCTCTGTGTTTGATGATCTTCTGACTCCTTCAAGAAACATGTGTGTTTGATGATCTACTGACTCCTTCAAGAAACATCTGTGTTTGATGATCTACTGACTCCTTCAAGAAACATCTGTGTTTGATGATCTACTGACTCCTTCAAGAAACATCTGTGTTTGATGATCTACTGACTCCTTCAAGAAACATCTGTGTTTGATGATCTACTGACTCCTTCAAGAAACATGTGTGTTTGATGATCTACTGACTCCTTCAAGAAACATCTCTGTGTTTGATGATCTACTGACTCCTTCAAGAAACATCTGTGTTTGATGATCTACTGACTCCTTCAAGAAACATCTGTGTTTGATGATCTACTGACTCCTTCAAGAAACATCTGTGTTTGATGATCTACTGACTCCTTCAAGAAACATCTGTGTTTGATGATCTACTGACTCCTTCAAGAAACATCTGTGTTTGATGATCTACTGACTCCTTCAAGAAACATTTGTGTTTGATGATCTACTGACTCCTTCAAGAAACATTTGTGTTTGATGATCTACTGACTCATTCCAGAAACATCTGTGTTTGATGATCTACTGACTCCTTCAAGAAACATCTGTGTTTGATGATCTACTGACTCCTTCAAGAAACATCTGTGTTTGATGATCTACTGACTCCTTCAAGAAACATCTGTGTTTGATGATCTACTGACTCCTTCAAGAAACATCTGTGTTTGATGATCTACTGACTCCTTTAAGAAACATCTGTGTTTGATGATCTACTGACTCCTTCAAGAAACATCTCTGTGTTTGATGATCTACTGACTCCTTCAAGAAACATCTGTGTTTGATGATCTACTGACTCCTTCAAGAAACATCTGTGTTTGATGATCTACTGACTCCTTCAAGAAACATCTGTGTTTGATGATCTACTGACTCCTTCAAGAAACATTTGTGTTTGATGATCTACTGACTCCTTCAAGAAACATTTGTGTTTGATGATCTACTGACTCATTCCAGAAACATCTGTGTTTGATGATCTACTGACTTCTTCAAGAAACATCTGTGTTTGATGATCTACTGACTCCTTCAAGAAACATCTGTGTTTGATGATCTACTGACTCTTTCAAGAAACATCTGTGTTTGATGATCTACTGACTCCTTCAAGAAACATCTGTGTTTGATGATCTACTGACTCCTTCAAGAAACATCTCAAGACACTTTTATTTGATGGAAGGTCTGACCATGAATAGATCTGAAAGTAAGAACCAGAATTTTAAAATGATCCTGAAAGAAACTGGCAGCCAGTGAAGAGTTTGAAGGAGAAATGTGAGTTCTTCTACTAGAGCGGCTCAGAGTTCTGGCTGCAGAGTTTTGTATTAAAACTGCGACTTATCATCAAGTTCTAAGATTCTTTGTAACCATTTGTGTGTTACTTTCTGTTCATCGCTTTAGTTAAAACAATATTATCGATGATGTTTAACACATGTGCAGTAATGCTAATGTTTTATCAAACCACCAAAAGAAGAAGATTCCAGGTCATCACTCTCCACACCACAAGTGGTCAAGAAGGTAGAAGATAAAACGCTCCGACAGGAGATTTGTCACGGATGTTAGCGAATGTGCTGGCGCTCCATCACTCCGTCATCTGTGCGTGGGTGTCGCTGACCAACCGGACCTGGACCCGCATCAGCTGTCTCTCCGGGACTCAATCAGCCGGTCTGACAGGGGAGGGTTGAAAGGTGAGTCCGGAACCCGACAATAAAGATACTCGGGCTCCTGCTTCGACGTCCGTCGATAGATCCACTCTCTCTCTCCGGCTCCGGAGCTCCGAGCAGAGAATGTCAAAACCCGCATGACTTCATTGACCCGCCACTCTCGCCGCCGACATGACAATAACTGGGATCCTTTTTAAATAGAAGGAGTCACGCCGAGCCAGTCGGTGCAGGAAAATGGCAGAGAGGCAGGACACCAGAGTCCAGCAGAGACCAGTGTTCTGGACCCACAGCGATGGAGCCGGTGTTAACAAACAGAGAATCCACGACCGTGAAGCCTCCGGTTTAAAGTCGCGGCGTTCAAACATCGTGACGCCGGCGTGGGTTGAGCGAGTGAGTGTTTGATTAAAGAGGCCCATTTAGCTTCTCCCTGAGCCGAGCCAGAGATGGATTCCACTTCCAGCTGCTCTAATTAGATCTCCCAAGAAATAAAGCAAATGAAATTGAGCAGCAAAAATGTTTTGCTAAAGAGAGCAGCATTCATCCTAATAGACCCGAGCTCTAAGTGACATGTGCGATCGATGGAGGACTGGGATCCCAGATCCTGGAAGCAGAATGAATAATGAAAGAAAAGTACATCATTACATTCTCTCCATCCTCATATATTTTACATTAGATCACATTACTTTTGTTTAATGGAATCACGTAATTAGTTTACAAGATGGTTTGTATCAGACCCTCATGGATTCAAGATCAGAAGACGTCCGGCTTTATTTCTGCAGAAGATTCTCCGTTTAAATCTAAGGAGTCGTTTGAAAGTGGACGAAATAAAACGTGGTGGTTTATGAAGTATTACCCAGAACTCCCGGACCAGAGACCTTGAGAAGCTCCTGGGTCAACTGGGGGACGTGTTGTTTTGAGTGTGTCGTAGGTTTGAACCAGACCTGTGGCTCCACTGACACTTTAGTTTATCTTCTAAATGATCTTACGAGTTACCGGAGCAATGAGTTAAAACCTGACTAGTTGACATTTGAAGGGAAAAGTCTGTCACAGAAAACTTACACTTAAAAAGGTAAACAATTCTTATTGTTACAATATATTACAATACAATATATACCCACCTCTGTGTAGTTTAGTGTACATTAATATTTTTGTACTATAATAACTAGTGATGACACATCAACTTAAAACTAGTTGAATGACTCGTATACTGTGACTTGAGGAGTTTTGTGTGATTTTTATTTTCACTGTAAAAGTTCTTGATGGTTTGAACATGATACATATCTACTGGTTGATGTGAATTACTGTAGAAAAAC
This sequence comes from Callionymus lyra, assembly GCF_982586985.1. NCBI lineage: Eukaryota > Metazoa > Chordata > Actinopteri > Syngnathiformes > Callionymidae > Callionymus > Callionymus lyra. Next base: position 26,444,827 of record NC_141825.1, on the reverse strand, counting down.
AAAGTTAAAGTTATGTTATTTACAAACAAAAACAAAGTTAAAGTGATGTTATTTACAAACAAAAACAAAGTTAAAGTGATGTTATTTACAAACAAAAACAAAGTTAAAGTTATGTTATTTACAAACAAAAACAAAGTTAAAGGGATGTTATTTACAAACAAAAACAAAGTTAAAGTTATGTTATTTACAAACAAAAACAAAGTTAAAGGGATGTTATTTACAAACAAAAACAAAGTTAAAGTTATGTTATTTACAAACAAAAACAAAGTTAAAGTTATGTTATTTACAAACAAAAACAAAGTTAAAGTTATGTTATTTACAAAACAAAAACGAAGTTAAAGTTATGTTATTTACAAACAAAAACAAAGTTAAAGTTATGTTATTTACAAAACAAAAACAAAGTTAAAGTTATGTTATTTACAAACAAAAACAAAGTTAAAGGGATGTTATTTACAAACAAAAACAAAGTTAAAGTGATGTTATTTACAAACAAAAACAAAGTTAAAGTTATGTTATTTTCAAACAAAAACAAAGTTAAAGTGATGTTATTTACAAACAAAAACAAAGTTAAATTTATGTTATTTACAAACAAAAACAAAGTTAAAGTTATGTTATTTACAAACAAAAACACAGTTAAAGTGATGTTATTTACAAACAAAAACAAAGTTAAAGTTATGTTATTAACAAACAAAAACAAAGTTAAAGTGATGTTATTTACAAACAAAAACAAAGTTAAAGTGATGTTATTTACAAACAAAAACAAAGTTAAAGTTATGTTATTAACAAACAAAAACAAAGTTAAAGTTATGTTATTTACAAACAAAAACAAAGTTAAAGTGATGTTATTTACAAACAAAAACAAAGTTAAATTGATGTTATTTACAAACAAAAACAAAGTTAAAGTGATGTTATTTACAAACAAAAACAAAGTTAAAGTTATGTTATTTACAAACAAAAACAAAGTTAAAGTGATGTTATTTACAAACAAAAACAAAGTTAAAGTGATGTTATTTACAAACAAAAACAAAGTTAAAGTTATGTTATTTACAAACAAAAACAAAGTTAAAGTTATGTTATTTATAAACAAAAACAAAGTTAAAGTTATGTTATTTACAAAGCTGTCATATCATATTTCATTACAATCTGTAATTACCAATGTAGTCCACTGGCGTCGCTAGACTAAAAATCACAAAGAGCTGCTTTAACTCAAACTGCAATTAAAGCCATTTTTCTTCTTCAACTATACTTGTAGAAGTAAATCCAAGTGAAGTGTTATAGGAGCAGGAGGTGGATGGTCTTCTCTCTGTATACTGTAATAATAATAATAATAATTTCATTTAAAAGTGCCTTCCAGAGCAATCAAGATTTCTTCACAGGTACCAAAGAATAAAGATAAAATCACACCATACAGAACAATCACAGAATACAAGAAACAAAGATGGCCTCAGCATAAAAACAACATTTTTTCAGTGACATTTATTTAAAAGAGACATCTTTATTTAAAGTTGTGTCGTGGTTAGTCCGACAGAAGAAGGCTAAAGGCGTCAACATACATACGACTGTTTCTGTGGAGGCGACCCGATCAAACAAACAGGATCGCAGACGGATGAAGGGATCAGTAATTATGGACAGTGTTGGGCGTCAAGACTGGCATCTGGGGGTTGCTAATTGGGGGCGACCCCTCATAGAACCCCGCACTTTTTTGGGCAGGATATATAGAGGACTGAAATATACTTTACTGCTCCGAGTTTAATGACTTCATGAGCTTCCTTCTGTGTGATCTCTGGCTTCCTCTTATCTCGATGGAGTCGAACCGTTCTTCTGCGCTGATAAGAGCGAAGAGATGTGATGCAAAGATGATCCTCATTATTGGGCCCAAAAAAACCTCAAGGCGCCGGAGGCGACAATTCAAAGGTATTATCGATGATAAGTTAAAGATGAAGGTATTATTGATGATAAGTTAAAGATGAAGGTATTATTGATGATAAGTTAAAGATGAAGGTATTATTGATGATAAGTTAAAGATGAAGGTATTATCGATGATAAGTTAAAGATGAAGGTATTATTGATGATAAGTTAAAGATGAAGGTATTATTGATGATAAGTTAAAGATGAAGGTATTATCGATGATAAGTTAAAGATGAAGGTATTATCGATGATAAGTTAAAGATGAAGGTATTATTGATGATAAGTTAAAGATGAAGGTATTATTGATGATAAGTTAAAGATGAAGGTATTATTGATGATAAGTTAAAGATGAAGGTATTATTGATGATAAGTTAAAGATGAAGGTATTATTGATGATAAGTTAAAGATGAAGGTATTATTGATGATAAGTTAAAGATGAAGGTATTATCGATGATAAGTTAAAGATGAAGGTATTATCGATGATAAGTTAAAGATGAAGGTATTATTGATGATAAGATAAAGATGAAGGTATTATCAATGATAAGTTAAAGATGAAGGTATTATTGATGATAAGTTAAAGATGAAGGTATTATCGATGATAAGTTAAAGATGAAGGTATTATTGATGATAAGTTAACGATGAAGGTATTATTGATGATAAGTTAAAGATGAAGGTATTATTGATGATAAGTTAAAGATGAAGGTATTATCAATGATAAGTTAAAGATGAAGGTATTATCGATGATAAGTTAAAGATGAAGGTATTATCAATGATAAGTTAAAGATGAAGGTATTATCAATGATAAGTTAAAGATGAAGGTATTATCAATGATAAGTTAAAGATGAAGGTATTATTGATGATAAGTTAAAGATGAAGGTATTATCAATGATAAGTTAAAGATGAAGGTATTATCGATGATAAGTTAAAGATGAAGGTATTATCGATGATAAGTTAGAGATGAAGGTATTATTGATGATAAGTTAAAGATGAAGGTATTATCAATGATAAGTTAAAGATGAAGGTATTATCGATGATAAGTTAAAGATGAAGGTATTATCGATGATAAGTTAGAGATGAAGGTATTATCGATGATAAGTTAAAGATGAAGGTATTATCGATGATAAGTTAAAGATGAAGGTATTATCGATGATAAGTTAAAGATGAAGGTATTATCAATGATAAGTTAAAGATGAAGGTATTATCAATGATAAGTTAAAGATGAAGGTATTATCGATGATAAGTTAAAGATGAAGGTATTATCGATGATAAGTTAAAGATGAAGGTATAATCGATGATAAGTTAAAGATGAAGGTATTATCAATGATAAGTTAAAGATGAAGGTATTATCAATGATAAGTTAAAGATGAAGGTATTATCGATGATAAGTTAAAGATGAAGGTATTATCGATGATAAGTTAAAGATGAAGGTATTATCAATGATAAGTTAAAGATGAAGGTATTATCAATGATAAGTTAAAGATGAAGGTATTATTGATGATAAGTTAAAGATGAAGGTATTATCAATGATAAGTTAAAGATGAAGGTATTATTGATGATAAGTTAAAGATGAAGGTATTATCGATGATAAGTTAAAGATGAAGGTATTATCAATGATAAGTTAAAGATGAAGGTATTATCAATGATAAGTTAAAGATGAAGGTATTATCGATGATAAGTTAAAGATGAAGGTATTATCAATGATAAGTTAAAGATGAAGGTATTATCAATGATAAGTTAAAGATGAAGGTATTATCGATGATAAGTTAAAGATGAAGGTATTATCAATGATAAGTTAAAGATGAAGGTATTATTGATGATAAGTTAAAGATGAAGGTATTATCAATGATAAGTTAAAGATGAAGGTATTATCAATGATAAGTTAAAGATGAAGGTATTATCAATGATAAGTTAAAGATGAAGGTATTATCAATGATAAGTTAAAGATGAAGGTATTATCGATGATAAGTTAAAGATGAAGGTATTATCGATGATAAGTTAAAGATGAAGGTATTATCAATGATAAGTTAAAGATGAAGGTATTATCGATGATAAGTTAAAGATGAAGGTATTATTGATGATAAGTTAAAGATGAAGGTATTATCAATGATAAGTTAAAGATGAAGGTATTATCAATGATAAGTTAAAGATGAAGGTATTATCGATGATAAGTTAAAGATGAAGGTATTATCAATGATAAGTTAAAGATGAAGGTATTATCAATGATAAGTTAAAGATGAAGGTATTATCGATGATAAGTTAAAGATGAAGGTATTATCAATGATAAGTTAAAGATGAAGGTATTATTGATGATAAGTTAAAGATGAAGGTATTATCGATGATAAGTTAAAGATGAAGGTATTATCGATGATAAGTTAAAGATGAAGGTATTATCAATGATAAGTTAAAGATGAAGGTATTATCGATGATAAGTTAAAGATGAAGGTATTATCGATGATAAGTTAAAGATGAAGGTATTATCGATGATAAGTTAAAGATGAAGGTATTATCGATGATAAGTTAAAGATGAAGGTTTTATCGATGATAAGTTAAAGATGAAGGTATTATCGATGATAAGTTAAAGATGAAGGTATTATCGATGATAAGTTAAAGATGAAGGTATTATCGATGATAAGTTAAAGATGAAGGTATTATCGGTGATAAGTTAAAGATGAAGGTATTATCGATGATAAGTTAAAGATGAAGGTATTATTGATGATAAGTTAAAGATGACGGTATTATTGATGATAAGTTAAAGATGAAGGTATTATTGATGATAAGTTAAAGATGAAGGTATTATCGATGATAAGTTAAAGATGAAGGTATTATTGATGATAAGTTAAAGATGAAGGTATTATTGATGATAAGTTAAAGATGAAGGTATTATTGATGATAAGTTAAAGATGAAGGTATTATTGATGATAAGTTAAAGATGAAGGTATTATTGATGATAAGTTAAAGATGAAGGTATTATCGATGATAAGTTAAAGATGAAGGTATTATTGATGATAAGTTAAAGATGACGGTATTATCGATGATAAGTTAAAGATGAAGGTATTATTGATGATAAGTTAAAGATGAAGGTATTATTGATGATAAGTTAAAGATGACGGTATTATCGATGATAAGTTAAAGATGAAGGTATTATCGATGATAAGTTAAAGATGAAGGTATTATCAATGATAAGTTAAAGATGAAGGTATTATCGATGATAAGTTAAAGATGAAGGTATTATTGATGATAAGTTAAAGATGAAGGTATTATCGATGATAAGTTAAAGATGAAGGTATTATCAATGTTAAGTTAAAGATGAAGGTATTATCGATGATAAGTTAAAGATGAAAGTGTCATGACTCTACATGTTCCTCCTTGTGTTTCCGGTTTTATTGTGAAATCAGCTCCCTTCTGTGTCTGTGCTAGTCTTACTTCCTCCTGTCTGAGTAGTAATTGTTCTCAGCCGTGTCTCGTTAGTCCCGCCCCCAGCTGCTGCTGATTGCTCCCCTGTCTACTTAAGCCCCCACTCTTTGTCACGTCCTTGTCTTGTCGTCACCATTTTCTAGTTCCTGTATCCTGCTAAGTATTCGTACCTTGTTCCCTACCAAGACTCGTTCCTGCCTGTTTTTGTATTGGACCTGTTTCTGCCCCTTGACGCCAAGTTTGCCTTGCCCTTGCCCTTGCTATTGCCTCTTGTTGCCGAATTCTGGTCTGTTGGATTACGCCTTTGCCTTCCCCACGGAATAAATTCAAGTCTTTGCAATTTACCTCTGCGCCTGGGTTTCTCCGTTCTGCACGGTGACAGAAAGTATTATTGATGATAAGTTAAAGATGAAGGTATTATCAATGATAAGTTAAAGATGAAGGTATTATCAATGATAAGTTAAAGATGAAGGTATTATCAATGATAAGTTAGAGATGAAGGTATTATCAATGATAAGTTAAAGATGAAGGTATTATCAATGATAAGTTAGAGATGAAGGTATTATCAATGATAAGTTAGAGATGAAGGTATTATCAATGATAAGTTAAAGATGAAGGTATTATCAATGATAAGTTAGAGATGAAGGTATTATCAATGATAAGTTAAAGATGAAGGTATTATCAATGATAAGTTAAAGATGAAGGTATTATCAATGATAAGTTAAAGATGAAGGTATTATCAATGATAAGTTAAAGATGAAGGTATTATCAATGATAAGTTAGAGATGAAGGTATTATCAATGATAAGTTAAAGATGAAGGTATTATCAATGATAAGTTAGAGATGAAGGTATTATCAATGATAAGTTAGAGATGAAGGTATTATCAATGATAAGTTAGAGATGAAGGTATTATCAATGATAAGTTAGAGATGAAGGTATTATCAATGATAAGTTAAAGATGAAGGTATTATCAATGATAAGTTAAAGATGAAGGTATTATTGATGATAAGTTAAAGATGAAGGTATTATTGATGATAAGTTAGAGATGAAGGTATTATCAATGATAAGTTAAAGATGAAGGTATTATCAATGATAAGTTAAAGATGAAGGTATTATCAATGATAAGTTAGAGATGAAGGTATTATCAATGATAAGTTAAAGATGAAGGTATTATCAATGATAAGTTAGAGATGAAGGTATTATCAATGATAAGTTAAAGATGAAGGTATTATCGATGATAAGTTAAAGATGAAGGTATTATCAATGATAAGTTAAAGATGAAGGTATTATCGATGATAAGTTAAAGATGAAGGTATTATCGATGATAAGTTAAAGATGAAGGTATTATCAATGATAAGCTTCCACTTTAATTAAACTTGTGACATCACAGGCTCCAGAAATATATCGAACACACAAAAAAAGAATTAACACGAGACAGATCACAATGTTTTTGCAGAAGAACGAGTTACCATAGCGATGGTTGGCACCGTCACATGGTAACCTAGAGACAGGTTCACGTGACGCTGTTGTTTGTTTGTTTGTTTGTAACGATGCCAAAACAAGCAGATCAATATCATGATTGATATTTGAAGGAGAAATAAAACATGTGTTTTTTTATTATTTAGTTTGAAACACTCATGACCGACACTTTTGACTCGCCAGAGAAACGAGTCAAAACACTGTATATTTGATCAAAGAAAGCACATGTTAGTTAATGTTTCATGATAACACAAGTCTTCAGATCTGAGAAGTGAGGAAAACAAGCTTGACCGTGAACTGATGCACTCTGGTGCCATCTACCGGTTTGACATGTCAATTGCAGCGGAGAATTACATTTTTAAATCAGCTTTATATTTAGATATCGTTTACAAATCAATGGATATCTTTGAACATACTTGCATAGTGAGGTGATTATGTAGATGAAATACATCTTTTTTGTAATTAAAGTCTAAATTAAAAGAAAATATAGCACGTTATGAAAGTGTACAGTTCATGTTGTGGAAGATACTTTTCTCCAGGTGAAGGAGATTTAGTGTCTTTGGCTCTTGCTTCGTTGTGAAGGGAATATGAATAATGACCAGTCTGTGGTGGTAAAGAGAGCTGAGCCAAAAGATGAAGCTCAACGTACCACTAGTCTAAATCTATCTTCCTACTGTCTGGTCAGAAACTTTGGGTCGTAGGTAAGTAATGGTTATTTCTAAAGTGTGCAGAGAGATCAAGATAATATAGTTAACTATTAAGAATTGTTGATCATTTACTTAATTTTGTTGATGATTTATTTGTATTAATGTGTAATAATACCTTAATAACAATAGACGGACAGAGAGTATTAACTAAACTACCTACTCATCTAAAAGTGTTTATTCATTTACATTAATTTACTTAATAGCCCATCGGTTTGTTGCCACATTTGTGTATCACATATTTATTTATTTTTGCAGATTTTAAAAACTAAAAGTCAGACTTAAATATGTTTTAGTGATGAAACTGGAAAACAAGTTTTTGTCCCTGGTGGGCTGAGACCACCAACCTTTCTGTAAAACACTAACCACTACAACTTAGCATTAAAGTTTACTTTAACATATATTTTTGTTGTCTTGAGAACACGTTAAAAAATGTACCGTCCCTGGGTGGGCTCGAACCACCAACCTTTCGGTTAACAGCCGAACGCGCTAACCGATTGCGCCACAGAGACGGAGATGAAGCATTTAGAACCGGAAATCCTTTATAAACGTGACGTAGGACATGAAAAAGTACTCAATGCGCATGCTCAAAGGACTGCTACGTTACAGATACACTTCTAAAATGACGCACAGACTCACTTTAAACTGTCAAGCGCTCACACACATGATATAACAACGACTGAAACGAGTAATAAGTCACTACGACCCGAACAGTTTTTATCGGAAGTTCGCTCTGTGCTAAAGGTTTATCACAAATAAACACTTGTTTGTCTCTTTTTTTTTATTTCTTACGGTATTCCATAAAAACTGTCAACATCAGGATCCGCATCTCAGGGGTAGAAAAAACGAAGACAACCAAATAACAATATTAATATTTGAATACATGATACATACATGATACAGGAGTGGAGTGAGAGTATCTGGATGTTGTGTTCTATGTTAGTCTTTGTATCCTTTGTCTTTGTTGTTTTTCTTTGTCTTTATCTTTAGACTTAGATTGTATCATCTTGTTCTTTTTCTCTTTATGTTCTTCTTCTTATTTTATTTTTATTTATTATTTTGTATTGTTTATGGAAAATTGCTGGCTGTTGGAAAAAAACAATTTCCCGAAGGAGACCTCCTGAGGGATCAATAAAGTTTTACCTTACCTTACCTTACCTTACCTTATATAGAAGACAATTGAGCAAGAAAAGAGACATTTTCTGACAACTTAATACGTGAAACTTTATGGGTTTTTTTCCTGACAGATAAAAAGTACAAACTTCATTAATGTATTTATCACTTATTTGTAATGTTTACCTCCAGGTGGGATGTTTGCACTTCCGAGCTGCTGTCAAAGATCTTTGCTTTGTTGTGAGAAAAACTAAATAATTACTGACGTGTTTATGATCCGAACTACAGACTTGAATGATTTATAGAAAGAATAAAAATTATATCATTTTAGTTTTGTTAAAAGGGAATTATTTCGGAACTCCAACTAACAATTTATATTGCATTGTACTTTATTATTAGTAAAACAGTTTCAGCCAATCAGCGGCTTCGTAACATGTAGCGCGGGCACTTCCGTTTGGGTCGAAGTCACGTGTGTCGTCAGACCAGGAAATGAAAGAACGGAAAGGGATCAGGTTGACGAAGATCGTCTTTTTGTCAATATAAATGTTTTATATGTGGTAAAAAGTATCATACAAACTATCTATTGACGTTTCTTTGACTCATAAAAATATTTTAAAGAGACGTTCGCGTATGCAGCGTGTGACGTCATCACGTAGGAAGTGGGGGGGACAGAAAATGCACCTGAACGACTTTTGTCTCTGTGAGAGAACGTAGTGACGTCATCAAGTTTGCGACGTCACCGCACATGCGCAGCCGGGATACTGTATTCTGCCCCGATCCTGCACTGACAAGAACCTTCACCGTCATTTTTTTTGGACAACTTTGTCTCCAACAATGTCTTCTTCGTGTGCCGGACACCTGGCTGGAGTACTGACGCCTGTCAGCCAATCAGCGAGCATTTCCGCACCGCTTGTCCAATCAGCGACGAGAAGAAATAGCCGGCTTCCTCCAATTGGCTCCGACTTCTCTAGAAATCTACCTGTTTCTGATCTAAACTGATGTTGTACAGTTTATTGTTGTGTGTAGTTTAATGTACTTTAATGTACTTTAATGTAGTTGTGTTATTGCCCTTATGGGCCACCGTACAATCGACTCAAAACTGAAATATTTACTCACATGTCCTTAAAAAGATACGTTATTGTGATTTAATCTTCACACAAACACACTAAAGACAAACAGCAACATATGTTCATTACTGTTGAGGCGGAACGTCTTTGGAAATGTTTGTTTTTAGAAGATAAAAGTCAAACGAGAAGATGAAACATCAAAGCCATTTATTTTACGTCTTATATTTATATACATGAAGCAGAAATGACGCTGCGTTACAATGTAAACGCTACGTTGTTCCACAAATAATGTTTTATTTATAATAATATTTATTTATACTATTTCATAATGTCTTACTTCAACGACCCGCCAAAAGAAACCGTGAAAAAGACACTGAAGCGAGTTTTCATCAATGACGTGGACTTGTACTCTTCCAAATACATTTCTAAGGTAAGATAAACGGATTCATTTTGACGTGTTTATGATCCTACTTAGCATTGTTATTAAATACAAGAATATTGTTGTTATAAAATGACAAATATCCATTTGATAGATAATCCTTTACATGTTATCTTTACTGAAGTTTGATGGTTGAGAAAACAAGTATTTAGCTTCTAACTGTTTATCCTAATTTCACAAGACTTCACTTTTTTGGCGCATGTTTTGGGTCTCTAATAATATATTATTAGTTTATTATATTAATCTAAGTAAAAGGTGAATGGTACATTATTTTCTTTCGTTAGGTAAGTAGTTTTCTTGGTGCGTCTATTATAGTAACAAAATGTAAGTAAGTAATTTATATTTATACAGCGCTTTTCCAGACCAGGGTCACAAAGCGTGTAAACAATCAAAACAATACTCAATAAAATATTAGCTTAAAAAGTCAAGACACATAAGACAAACACAGGAGTCTCAGAGAATCAAGGAAAAGCTCAAATAAAAGTCTTGAAATGTTTCTTGAAGGAGTCAGTAGATCATCAAACACAGATGTTTCTTGAAGGAGTCAGTAGATCATCAAACACAGATGTTTCTTGAAGGAGTCAGTAGATCATCAAACACAGATGTTTCTTGAAGGAGTCAGTAGATCATCAAACACAGATGTTTCTTGAAGGAGTCAGTAGATCATCAAACATAGATGTTTCTTGAAGGAGTCAGTAGATCATCAAACACAGATGTTTCTTGAAGGAGTCAGTAGATCATCAAACACAGATGTTTCTTGAAGGAGTCAGTAGATCATCAAACACAGATGTTTCTTGAAGGAGTCAGTAGATCATCAAACACGGATGTTTCTTGAAGGAGTCAGTAGATCATCAAACACAGATGTGTCTTGAAGGAGTCAGTAGATCATCAAACACAGATGTTTCTTGAAGGAGTCAGTAGATCATCAAACACAGATGTTTCTTGAAGGAGTCAGTAGATCATCAAACACAGATGTTTCTTGAAGGAGTCAGTAGATCATCAAACACAGATGTTTCTTGAAGGAGTCAGTAGATCATCAAACACAGATGTTTCTTGAAGGAGTCAGTAGATCATCAAACACAGATGTTTCTTGAAGGAGTCAGTAGATCATCAAACACAGAGATGGTTCCAAAGCGTAGGAGCAACAGTCTGGAAGGATTTCTCTCCTCTGGTCCGGAAGTTCAGGAACCATCAGTAGATTCTGATCCACAGACCTCAGAGCCCGAGCTGGGGTGTAAGTCTGGATCAGATCACTGATGGAAGGTCTGACCATGAATAGATCTGAAAGTAAGAACCAGAATTTTAAAATGATCCTGAAAGAAACTGGCAGCCAGTGAAGAGTTTGAAGGAGAAATGTGAGTTCTTCTACTAGAGCGGCTCAGGATTCTGGCTGCAGAGTTTTGTATGAACTGCAGGCGAGACACATCCTTCTGGTTTAGACACAAAATAAACTGTTAAAATAGTGTAAACGACACAAACACATGGATTATAAGATCCAGATCATGTACTAGCTATTTACGATATCAATGATAGTTCAAATGATAATAGATGATATGTTACTTACACATTAGTTAGTTCGTGAAGGTCACAGTACAGGTGTGTTTGTTAGTTACAAATGAATCACAGACTGTAAAAATATTGGTTAGAATTTACACCATTTACATTGGTTTGTTATCCAGTTGTATATCAATATGCAGGTAATTTCAAGTAATTAAGTAAGTAATGTAAGTATTAGTTATTTGTAAAGATGGTTCTAGACCAGGGTCACAAACTGCTTTAACAATCAAAACAATACACAGTTAAAATATATACTTTAAATGGCATTTTGAGACTCCTGTGTTTGTCTTATGTCTCTTGATCTTTTAAAGTACTGTATATATTTTAACTGTGTATTATTTTGATTGTTAAAGTTCTTTGTGACCCTGGTCTAGAAATAAATTTATAATTAACCATTACTTACCAACTTACTTACCCCTTGTTAACTGTGAAATCACCTGCATATTGACGTAAAACTGGATAACAAAACAATGTAAATGGTGTAAATTCTAACCAATATTTGTTTGTATTTCCTTAAAAAAAAAAATGTCTGGTGTAGTTTCTGTCCGAACGTCTGATCGGAGGGAATCCAGAAATCTTGGAGGACGATGTGGAAAGAGAGCTAGAGGAGAAAAATGAAGAGGAGAAAGACAAAGGAGCCTCAGGTCCTAATGCAGCTCCGGCTTTCCACGTGGTCGGGACGGTCCAGGACGAGTCCGCCGAAGTCACGTGGCTTAAAGAACAGTATTTTGTAAGTGACGCTTCAAATGTAACAACTTTTTAAATTCAATCCCGTGTTTGTTTCTGTTCCAGCAACAAAGCAGGGAAGACATCCTGCTGAAGATGATGAAGTGTGACGTGATCGTCTATAACATCACACATCATCCAGACCAGGTGGAGGACGCCTCCTGGGCCCTCGCAGGTGAGTAACCACCTGGAAGAGCCCTTCTACAATATATATATATCAATGTATTACTTTGGGAAATAACAAGTATAAGATAAAATACTAGATCGTTGTCTTCATTCCGACAACTCAAGCACAAAGAAGACCAACACAAACAAAAAGTGATTATAGAAAATGCGACTTTCAAAAAGACACATGCTGTGTCTCAAATCGCATACTTGTGTACTCAAAGTTAGTATTTTTATTGCATAAGTGCGTCTCAATTCTTAGTATGTAAATGTAGTGCTCCATACACACTAACTTGACACTAAAACACACACACAACTGAGTATGGATCAATGGACACTTTATACACTAAACGTCTCCATCTTAGTGACGTTTTAAACGGAAGTTACGTCATATATATATATATATATATATATATACAGTGCCTTGCGAAAGTATTCGGCCCCCTTGAACCTTTCAACATTTCGCCACATTTCAGGCTTCAAACATAAAGATATAAAATTTTAATTTTTTGTCATGAATCAACAACAAGTTTGACACAATCGTGAAGTGGAACGAAATTTATTGGATAATTTAAACTTTTTTAACAAATAAAAAACTGAAAAGTGGGGCGTGCAATATTATTCGGCCCCTTTACTTTCAGTGCAGCAAACTCACTCCAGAAGTTCAGTGAGGATCTTTGAATGATCCAATGTTGTCCTAAATGACTGATGATGATAAATAGAATGCACCTGTGTGTAATCAAGTCTCCGTATAAATGCACCTGCTCTTTCATAGTCTCAGGGTTCTGTTTAAAGCGCAGAGAGAACCATGAAGACAAAGGAACACACCAGGCAGGTCCCAGATACTGTTGTGGAGAAGTTTAAAGCCGGATTTGGATACAAAAAGATTTCCCAAGCTTTAAACATCTCAAGGAGCACTGTGCAAGCAATTATATTGAAATGGAAGGAGTATCAGACCACTGCAAATCTACCAAGACCCGGCCGTCCCTCCAAACTTTCATCTCAAACAAGGAGAAGACTGATCAGAGATGCAGCCAAGAGGCCCATGATCACTCTGGATGAACTGCAGATAACTACAGCTGAGGTGGGAGAGTCTGTCCATAGGACAACAATCAGTCGTGCACTGCACAAATCTGGCCTTTATGGAAGAGTGGCAAGAAGAAAGCCATTTCTCAAAGATATCCATAAAAAGTCTTGTTTAAAGTTTGCCACAAGCCACCTGGGAGACACACCAAACATGTGGAAGAAGGTGCTCTGGTCAGATGAAACCAAAATCGAACTTTTTGGCCACAATGCAAAACGATATGTTTGGCGTAAAAGCAACACAGCTCATCACCCTGAACACACCATCCCCACTGTCAAACATGGTGGTGGCAGCATCATGGTTTGGGCCTGCTTTTCTTCAGCAGGGACAGGGAAGATGGCTAAAATTGATGGGAAGATGGATGGAGCCAAATACAGGACCATTCTGGAAGAAAACCTGTTGGAGTCTGCAAAAGACCTGAGACTGGGACGGAGATTTATCTTCCAACAGGACAATGATCCAAAACATAAAGCCAAATCTACAATGGAATGGTTCACAAATAGACGTATCCAGGTGTTAGAATGGCCAAGTCAAAGTCCAGACCTGAATCCAATCGAGAATCTGTGGAAAGAGCTGAAGACTGCTGTTCACAAACGCTCTCCATCCAACCTCACTGAGCTCGAGCTGTTTTGCAAGGAAGAATGGGCAAGAATTCCAGTCTCTCGATGTGCAAAACTGATAGAGACATACCCCAAGAGACTTGCAGCTGTAATTGCAGCAAAAGGTGGCGCTACAAAGTATTAGCGCAAGGGGGCCGAATAATATTGCACGCCCCACTTTTCAGTTTTTTATTTGTTAAAAAAGTTTAAATTATCCAATAAATTTCGTTCCACTTCACGATTGTGTCCCACTTGTTGTTGATTCATGACAAAAAATTAAAATTTTATATCTTTATGTTTGAAGCCTGAAATGTGGCGAAATGTTGAAAGGTTCAAGGGGGCCGAATACTTTCGCAAGGCACTGTATATATACATATATACATACATACATATACTTACAGGTGTATTTTCAGCAGCAGTAGGAGGACGACACGTCTTCGCTGCTGATACCAGCTTAAATATCTCGCGAATATTTCGTTTCTCATATTTTTTCTTTATTTCTTTTTCCGAACTTACAAAACGTGCTGCCAGCAGGTGGCGATAGTGTTCCTACAGCTGGTTGAAATCATCCTTAAATAGTAGTAGAAGAAGAAGCTGTTGTGTCATTTCCTGTTAGTGTGTAGCAGCAGAGTTTGATTTGAGACATACTATCTGTGGAGGATTAGTTACTAGTTAGTACGTACACTATCCTGATGATACTAACTTCTAGTATACTAAGAGAAGTATGTGATTTGAGACACAGCAAATGTTTATGTTAGTGTTTAAAATTGAGATGTATGCAAATAAAAAACAAAAGCCACCATTTTCATTTTGTGGAAGCAGTTTTGGGGATTAGTTTGTTGTTTTAATAGTACAGTCTCTAAAACTCAGGACACGATTACGAAAGGAGCCAAAAAAGTATTGGGCAGAAAGAAAAGATTGGCACCTGAATGTGTGGACACACCAGACAACACTAGAGGCAGGGTTTACTAAGAGCGCACACTACAGATCAAAACAAAATCCACGTGGAAGGGTCAAAATAATACGTTTCCAAATCGCAGTTCAACTAAAAGCGAGTGGAGAACAAATTGAGGGAGATTGAAACACACCTGCTCACTAACATGTCGAAAAGTAGGCAAGGAACTCGATGAAAAATGAACGAGATTTAAGAGAAACATAGTCCAATGTTGACAATCTGGCGCCTGTTGCTGGGGAAGATGTGGTTAAAAGGCAGCTGGTGAGTTTATCAGTTGCAGGCACAGCAACAGGCGTGGTGGTCCAGGACAAACTCAGGAAACAAAGTAAAAAAAACAACACAGAAGTTTCATAATGAAAAAAGGATATGATGGAATGTTTACCAAACTGCCTTTAACAGGAAGTATGAGTGTAGTTGCAATAATTTAGTTTTTTCTTGCTTTAAACCTGACATTGAGAATAAATCTCTCTTAAAACAAGGTCTTAGGTCACAATCTCTTACTGTAAATTTCATTTAACTGATTTGTCTTGATCTGGTCAAAGCTCTCCATCACAACATGGCCGACTTCACGAAAACCAAGACCTTCATCCTCATCTCCACAGTGATGACCTGGGCCATCAGCAAACCTGATCAACACGTATGTTCCCTCGCTGTTCATTTCGCAGACGGAATGGCTTTAGTACGACACTATCATGTCGATCTGAACATATTTTAAAATAAGTGTGTTTACTTAACTAAGAATCGTGGACATTTTTCAAAGAACAATCCAAAATCGATTTCGGGAATCTTGTCTATTGGAAAAACGTTGTCTTTTTTAAAATGGTGGCATCTTTTTACAACTAGTAAATGTTTCAGACAACCTCCAAACCACAACACAACCTTACAAATGTAGGGTGTTGTGATCCGGTGTTAATATGTCCTTGAAAGTGATCTAAACGTGTATGTGTGTGTTCATCTTTTTTCTTTTTCGGAACAGGACGACGAGGACCTTCCTTTCACCGACGCAAATTTCCGGACGAGAAGAGCACATCCCAACTTCCGAAAACACATTGACCTTGAGAAGAAGGTGGTGAAACTGGGCAAAACGGTAAGTTCTGGTTAAGCGTACTTGGTCTTCTAACTAACTTTTCTACAAGATCCATGTCATTGTTCTTCGGTTCCATGCATTTACCATCTGTTGGCAGCTAGACTGTAACCCTTGAACTCTTGCTCACTCATTCATAGAACCTGCAGTACCTCTGGATAACCTGAGGGCTCTTTTGTATTAGTTTCCATCTGTTATTGTTTCAGTCTCTGATCCACTTTCCACTCCTGCAGAACAAGACCATGTTTCCCACGTATGTGGTGGTGTCGGCCCTTCAGTACGGGATGGGAGAACAGATCTTCCATGTGTTCTTCAAGGTCAGAGGTCATTTATTTTAATCTAACGGCTACAATTCTGTTCGTAATTTAACAGCTTCACAAATATGACGACTATATTTTTAACAGGTCCTTGACATGTTTCTCATTATTAACTAGGCCTGCACGATATATCGGAAAAATATAGATATCGTGATATTGGCACGTGTGATACGCATATGGAAAACATGTGAAAATGTATCATTTGTTATTGTATAAATCAAGCATTTCTTAAATACACACTTCGACCAATCAGTGTCACGTTCTGTAAAGTTGTCATTTTGTACTTCTATGTCTCGTTGTTGTTTACGTCTCCGTCCGTCTGTGAACTGTGCGGCGCAGCTTGTTAGGCTCGGTTGCTATGGCGACGCATCTTGGCTCAGTATATACACGGAAGTAATACTAACTTCTGATCTAGTCAAACACTAGTGATCCAGTCACTCGTCTCTTTCAACCTCCTTTGTTAAAGCAACATATTGTAAGAACTTTTCATCTCGTCTCAGTTGTTTTCTTAGAAGATCGTGAACTTCCAAACAAACCTGTCTGTCTTCACCGTATGCTAACGAGCTAAGTTGTTAGCGTCATTTATAAAGTGTTATGTGTGCGTGTACAAGGATTTATTATTGATTTGGTGATATCGCGACACGCCGGCGGCTCCTCTCTGATGTCGCTCAGTTTTAGCGGGAAACCGATGCAAGTCCCGCGAGACTGAGTGTTATGTTGATATTTTTCTAGCGCGGTAATAAACAAAAGTGAAAACAATGCATTGTTTTCCTTCTATAAACCCCAGACCTTCACTTCAGTACTCGACTGCACGCGGCTACATTTTTAGGTGAGATAAAAATATATCGCTAAAACATCGATATCGCAATTCAAGACACCAATATGGAATATCGCACTTATTTCCAATATCGCGCAGCCCTATTATTAACCACACTATGAATATCCCCTTTGTTTTACTCTTTTTATCTTCGTGAACCATTAACCCCTGTCTTATTTCAGGGTCAGAGTGACCCGGAGGCCAGAAGAAAAAAAAAAGGTGTTCCTGGTATCCCTTGTGCTGTCTCTGGGTCACATATGCAGTGGTCGAGGTCGTTCATCTTGACACTGAGAAACACCGGGGATACCAGAAACACTTATCACGACGCGCCGGCGGCTCTTTTGATCCAACTGAGCCCCAAAGGCTGAACAGCTTAGTCAATTGTTTGCTAGAAATCAAACAATGAGTGAAAACACTTTACAGCTAAATGTGGACAAAACTTAAACACTGGTGATTGTTCCTGATGATAAGATTCCAGGGTTGAGTCAGTACTTGGGTGACTTAGGTCAGTCTGTCAAACTGAGCCTGAGAAACCTGGGTGTTGTATTTGATAAAGACATGTCTCTTGTTCAACACTGAAGAAAACTGACCAGAAACTGTTTCCTTCAACTGAGAAAAATCTCTAAACTTAGGAAAATGTTGTCACAACATGATCTGGATCTTATAATCCATGCGTTTGTTTCTTCTCGCCTAGACTATTGTAACTGTTTGTTTTCATGTCTTAACAAGAAGGATCTTCTCGCCTGCAGTTCATACAAAACTCTGCAGCCAGAATTCTGAGCCGCTCTAGTAGAAGAACTCACATTTCTCCGATCCTTCAAACTCTTCACTGGCTTCCAGTTTCTTTCAGGATCAACTTTAAAATTCTGGTTCTTACTTTCAGATCTATTCATGGTCAGACCTTCCTTACATCACTGATCTGATCCAGCCTTACACCCCAGCTCGGGCTCTGAGGTCTGTGGATCAGAATCTACTTATGGTTCCACGCACACGGTTCAGGACCAGAGGAGAGAAATCTTTTCAGGCTGTTGCTCCTAAGCTTTGGAACGATCTTCTCTCTCTTTGCTCTTGATGATCTACTGACTCCTTTAAGAAACATCTTAAGACGTTTCTATTTGTTCAGGCTTTTTCTTGAATTTCTCGAACTCCTGTGTTGTTCTCGGTGTTGTCTTGATCTTTGAAGTATGTACTGTTTTGAGTATTGTTTTGATTGTTTAAGCGCTTTGTGACCCTGGTCTCGAAAAGCGCTATATAAATAAATATTACTTACTTACTTACTTACTTACTTGTTTTCGGGCCTTCGGGTCACCGTGACCCTGAGATAACGTAAGGGTTATTAATAGGCTGGAATTGAGAGTCTGGTTAAAGAATTGTTTCGTGACATGTATTTGATACAAACTGTTGTCATTGTGGTAACAAATGTTTTCTAATTGAGTTCAGATGTCGTGGTTGGGCGAGGAAAAGGAAATTCCTATTTACGGAAGTGGCAACAACTTCATACCAACCATCCACGTCAACGCGCTGGCGAGGTGAGAGGTTTCTTCAAATGATTTCTTCGAAGTGGAAATGTATCATGTTTGGTTCAATCTGGCTCAAGTTTGTTCGGCTAGTTTTATAGTTTTAACCCTTGTTGTTATATCCGGGTCAAGTTGACCCGCAGGCCTGAAAAACAAACGTGTCTGTGTAACCCCTTGTGTTGCTTCTGGGTCAAGGTGACCCGGAGGCCTGAAAATAAATGTGTTTTTGTTACCCCTTGTGTTTCTTCTGGGTCAAACTGACCTGAAGGCCCAAAAACAAATGTGTTTGTGTAACCCCCTGTGTTGCTTCTGGGTCAAAGTGACCTGGAGGCCCGAAAACAAATGTGTTTGTGTAACCCCCTGTGTTGCTTCTGGGTCAAGGTGACCCGGAGGCCTGAAAATAAATGTGTTTTTGTTACCCCTTGTGTTTCTTCTGGGTCAAGGTGACCCGGAGGCCTGAAAACAAATGTGTTTGTGTTACCTCTTGTGTTTCTTCATGGTCAAGTTGACCCAGAGGCCCGAAAAACAAATGTGTTTGTGTTACCCCTTGTGTTTCTTCTGGGTCAAAGTGACCTGGAAGCCCGAAAAACAAATGTGTTTGTGTAACCCCTTGTGTTGCTTCTGGGTCAAACAGGCCTGGAGGCCCGAAAACAAATGTGTTTGTGTAACCCCTTGTGTTGCTTCTGGGTCAAAGTGACCTGGAGGCCCAAAAACAAGTTTGCTTGAGGTTCCCGTTGTGTTGTCTCTAGGCGACCGGGTCACCTTGACCCAGGGGCAACGCAAGGATTAAAAAGGAAACTGTGACCATTTTATAATTCTTCACTGAAGAATGTTTTGAGAAGTTGTACCTTGGAAATGTGTCACTTCCTGCATGATAGACAGAGTCGTAAATCAATCAATCTTGACAGGCAGGTGTTACGCCGTCAGCTCATGTTAGATGTTTGATTCTCATGATGGTTCTGTTCAGAGACTCATCCTCAGATGATACAAACGTTCATCACCTCACTCTGCGTTTCCAGCGTCATCCATAACGTCATCGATTTCCCGCCTCAGCCGTACTACCTTCTCGCCGTGGACGCCGCCAACAACAACATGGAGGAGATCGTGAAGGTCGCTCTCTTCGGATCCACACCCTCGACATCTACTGACGGGTCGACTTCGTTCTTTTTTCACAGTCCGTCTCGACTGTACTCGGACCCGGGAAAATCGTCCAGAGGCCCTTCGAGGACATTTACCTGGACCCGCACTTCAGCGTAAGTAGACCACGTGAATGTTCCTGTTGTCATGGTGACATGTGAAGATGTCGTTAAGATAAAATAAGGAAGAAGTGTTTGGTTTGGTTGGACTTTGTGAAGGATTTCGGCGCCTGTTGCGATTTGAGTCGAGGCTCAGACCCGACGTCTGAAACCTGACGTGTGATCTTGACAGTACATGGAGATCGACTCGCTGCACGTCAACCTTCAGATGGAGGCGGTCCATCTCCGGGAGTTGTTCGACAACATCAACTGGGTGTGCGAGTCCGGGCTGGTGGAGAACATGGAGATCGTGGTGGAGGAGTACCGTCAGACCCGAGGCCTGCTGGTAGGTTCTCGTCGACTCCTCCCAACGTATGGACGGCATCTGAGCGTCTCCTCGTCCTCACCAGCCCATCCGTCTGTGCGCCATCGGACCCCCCGCGGTGGGGAAGACCACCGTGTCCGAGCGCATCTGCGGACACTACCGACTGCATCACGTCACCGTGAAGGAAACCGTCGCCGAAGCTCTCGCGCAACTGGTAAATAAAACCTCCACTTGTGTGAGAGACAGACTCTGATGTTGGACGACGGACTCGGCAGGAGGACGTGGTGCAGAACGCCGACTCGGACGAAGAGAGCGAGGACGCCGCTCTGGAGGAGAAGAAACTTCTGGGTGACCTGAAGGAAGACATGGAGCAGAATGGAGGTGAAGCCATTGGAACACTTTCAACAGAGAGTTGACATGAGCCTTGGTTTCCTCTTGAACCCTTGTGTTACCTGAGGGTCCTCTGACCCAGAGATAACACAAGGGATACCACAAACACATTTGTTTTCCGGCCTTCGGGTCTCCTTGACCCAGAGATAACACAAGGGATACCACAAACACATTTGTTTACAGGTCTTTCGGGTCACCTTGACCCAGAGACGACACAAGGGATACCACAAACACATTTGTTTACAGGTCTTTCGGGTCACCTTGACCCAGAGATAACACAAGGGATACCACAAACACATTTGTTTACAGGTCTTTCAGGTCTCCTTGACCCAGAGACGACACAAGGAATACCACAAACACATTTGTTTACAGGTCTTTCGGGTCACCTTGACCCAGAGATAACACAAGGGATACCACAAACACATTTGTTCACAGGTCTTTCGGGTCACCTTGACCCAGAGATAACACAAGGGATACCACAAACACATTTGTTCACAGGTCTTTCGGGTCACCTTGACCCAGAGATAACACAAGGGATACCACACACACATTTGTTTACAGGTCTTTCAGGTCCCCTTGACCCTGAGACGGCACAAGGGATACCACAAACACATTTGTTTTCCGGCCTTTGGGTCCCCTTGACCCAGAGATAACACAAGGGATACCACACACACATTTGTTTACAGGTCTTTCGGGTCCCCTTGACCCAGAGACGGCACAAGGGATACCACAAACACATTTGTTTTCCGGCCTTTGGGTCCCCTTGACCCAGAGATAACACAAGGGATACCACAAACACATTTGTTCACAGGTCTTTCGGGGCACCTTGACCCAGAGATAACACAAGGGATACCACAAACACGTTTGTTTACAGGTCTTTCGGGTCACCTTGACCCAGAGATAACAAAAGTATGTCCAAACATCAGCTTTAAAAGCTTCTGGACTCACTGTATCCTCCTGTCCTCAGTCATCTGATCTCCCAGACTTTTATTGTTCCTTTAGCTGCAGAGAACGTTAATTGTAAGTGAATAAACAAATCTAAATATTGATTAAATACTCACTAATACATTGATTCATAGAGTAATAAATATGATCAAAAAAAGTTATTAAGTTAAAAACCTTGTTAAAAATGTTTCTTAATGGATACAGTTCTGTAAAGTATCGATACAGTCTCATGAAATACTTATGGTTAAGGTTGAATATATTGTTATTTTCCACTGAGTAACTCATTTAAATATCTGTCGAGATGCTAACATGACATCCCATAATAAGCGTTCTCCTGCATCTCTCCTGATACCATCATGATATCGTGTCCACCAGGGTCGCTGAGTGAACACTTCCTGGTCCGGATGATGAAGGACAAGCTGATGTCGAATCCCTGCAAGAACCAAGGGTTCGTTCTCGACGGGTTCCCCATGACGTTCCCTCAAGCCAGGGAGACCTTCTTTGGTGAGACCCCCTAACACCCCCACAACCCCCCTAGAAAGACAAACTAAACACACTGAACGATGTTCCCCATCCTTCAGCTGAAGACCACGAGTCTGAAGATGAAGCGACTCACATCCTGTCCCAGAGCAAGAACATCATCCCAGGTGAAGGTCCACCACTGAAGACCCTGAGAACTCGGCGTTAAACGTTGTTTCTCTTCCTGGTCAGAGATCGTCTTGTATCTGGAGGCGAGCGACACGTTCCTGAGGGACCGAGTCATCAACCTGTCGGAGAAGGTGGCTCAAGAGCACAACTACGAGGAGGAACGTTTCCTCCAGCGTCTGGCCAAGTACCGGCAGAAGAACATGGAGGACGAGACGGTCGTCAATTACTTCGACGAGCTGGAGATCCCGACTCTGTACCTGAGTGAGTCCACTTTTACTTCTTGAAGAGATCTGAAAGTAAGAAGCAGAATTTTAAAATGATCCTGAAAGAAACTGGCAGAAGAGTTTGAAGGAGAAATGTGAGTTCTTCTACTAGAGCAGCCAGTGAAGAGTTTGAAGGAGAAATGTGAGTTCTTCTACTAGAGCAGCCAGTGAAGAGTTTGAAGGAGAAATGTGAGTTCTTCTACTAGAGCAGTCAGTGAAGAGTTTGAAGGAGAAATGTGAGTTCTTCTACTAGAGCGGCCAGTGAAGAGTTTGAAGGAGAAATGTGAGTTCTTCTACTAGAGCAGCCAGTGAAGAGTTTGAAGGAGAAATGTGAGTTCTTCTACTAGAGCGGCCAGTGAAGAGTTTGAAGGAGAAATGTGAGTTCTTCTACTAGAGCAGCCAGTGAAGAGTTTGAAGGAGAAATGTGAGTTCTTCTACTAGAGCAGCCAGTGAAGAGTTTGAAGGAGAAATGTGAGTTCTTCTACTAGAGCGGCCAGTGAAGAGTTTGAAGGAGAAATGTGAGTTCTTCTACTAGAGCAGCCAGTGAAGAGTTTGAAGGAGAAATGTGAGTTCTTCTACTAGAGCAGCCAGTGAAGAGTTTGAAGGAGAAATGTGAGTTCTTCTACTAGAGCAGTCAGTGAAGAGTTTGAAGGAGAAATGTGAGTTCTTCTACTAGAGCGGCCAGTGAAGAGTTTGAAGGAGAAATGTGAGTTCTTCTACTAGAGCAGCCAGTGAAGAGTTTGAAGGAGAAATGTGAGTTCTTCTACTAGAGCGGCCAGTGAAGAGTTTGAAGGAGAAATGTGAGTTCTTCTACTAGAGCAGCCAGTGAAGAGTTTGAAGGAGAAATGTGAGTTCTTCTACTAGAGCAGCCAGTGAAGAGTTTGAAGGAGAAATGTGAGTTCTTCTACTAGAGCGGCCAGTGAAGAGTTTGAAGGAGAAATGTGAGTTCTTCTACTAGAGCAGCCAGTGAAGAGTTTGAAGGAGAAATGTGAGTTCTTCTACTAGAGCAGTCAGTGAAGAGTTTGAAGGAGAAATGTGAGTTCTTCTACTAGAGCAGCCAGTGAAGAGTTTGAAGGAGAAATGTGAGTTCTTCTACTAGAGCGGCCAGTGAAGAGTTTGAAGGAGAAATGTGAGTTCTTCTACTAGAGCAGCCAGTGAAGAGTTTGAAGGAGAAATGTGAGTTCTTCTACTAGAGCAGCCAGTGAAGAGTTTGAAGGAGAAATGTGAGTTCTTCTACTAGAGCGGCCAGTGAAGAGTTTGAAGGAGAAATGTGAGTTCTTCTACTAGAGCAGCCAGTGAAGAGTTTGAAGGAGAAATGTGAGTTCTTCTACTAGAGCGGCCAGTGAAGAGTTTGAAGGAGAAATGTGAGTTCTTCTACTAGAGCAGCCAGTGAAGAGTTTGAAGGAGAAATGCGAGTTCTTCTACTAGAGCAGCCAGTGAAGAGTTTGAAGGAGAAATGTGAGTTCTCCTACTAGAGCAGCCAGTGAAGAGTTTGAAGGAGAAATGTGAGTTCTTCTACTAGAGCAGCCAGTGAAGAGTTTGAAGGAGAAATGTGAGTTCTTCTACTAGAGCTGCCAGTGAAGAGTTTGAAGGAGAAATGTGAGTTCTTCTACTAGAGCGGCCAGTGAAGAGTTTGAAGGAGAAATGTGAGTTCTTCTACTAGAGCGGCCAGTGAAGAGTTTGAAGGAGAAATGTGAGTTCTTCTACTAGAGCAGCCAGTGAAGAGTTTGAAGGAGAAATGTGAGTTCTTCTACTAGAGCAGCCAGTGAAGAGTTTGAAGGAGAAATGTGAGTTCTTCTACTAGAGCAGCCAGTGAAGAGTTTGAAGGAGAAATGTGAGTTCTTCTACTAGAGCAGCCAGTGAAGAGTTTGAAGGAGAAATGTGAGTTCTTCTACTAGAGCGGCCAGTGAAGAGTTTGAAGGAGAAATGTGAGTTCTTCTACTAGAGCAGCCAGTGAAGAGTTTGAAGGAGAAATGTGAGTTCTTCTACTAGAGCAGCCAGTGAAGAGTTTGAAGGAGAAATGTGAGTTCTTCTACTAGAGCGGCCAGTGAAGAGTTTGAAGGAGAAATGTGAGTTCTTCTACTAGAGCAGCCAGTGAAGAGTTTGAAGGAGAAATGCGAGTTCTTCTACTAGAGCAGCCAGTGAAGAGTTTGAAGGAGAAATGTGAGTTCTCCTACTAGAGCAGCCAGTGAAGAGTTTGAAGGAGAAATGTGAGTTCTTCTACTAGAGCAGCCAGTGAAGAGTTTGAAGGAGAAATGTGAGTTCTTCTACTAGAGCAGCCAGTGAAGAGTTTGAAGGAGAAATGTGAGTTCTTCTACTAGAGCGGCCAGTGAAGAGTTTGAAGGAGAAATGTGAGTTCTTCTACTAGAGCGGCCAGTGAAGAGTTTGAAGGAGAAATGTGAGTTCTTCTACTAGAGCGGCCAGTGAAGAGTTTGAAGGAGAAATGTGAGTTCTTCTACTAGAGCGGCCAGTGAAGAGTTTGAAGGAGAAATGTGAGTTCTTCTACTAGAGCGGCCAGTGAAGAGTTTGAAGGAGAAATGTGAGTTCTTCTACTAGAGCGGCCAGTGAAGAGTTTGAAGGAGAAATGTGAGTTCTTCTACTAGAGCAGCCAGTGAAGAGTTTGAAGGAGAAATGTGAGTTCTTCTACTAGAGCGGCCAGTGAAGAGTTTGAAGGAGAAATGTGAGTTCTTCTACTAGAGCAGCCAGTGAAGAGTTTGAAGGAGAAATGTGAGTTCTTCTACTAGAGCGGCCAGTGAAGAGTTTGAAGGAGAAATGTGAGTTCTTCTACTAGAGCAGCCAGTGAAGAGTTTGAAGGAGAAATGTGAGTTCTTCTACTAGAGCGGCCAGTGAAGAGTTTGAAGGAGAAATGTGAGTTCTTCTACTAGAGCGGCCAGTGAAGAGTTTGAAGGAGAAATGTGAGTTCTTCTACTAGAGCAGCCAGTGAAGAGTTTGAAGGAGAAATGTGAGTTCTTCTACTAGAGCGGCCAGTGAAGAGTTTGAAGGAGAAATGTGAGTTATTCTACTAGAGCAACCAGTGAAGAGTTTGAAGGAGAAATGTGAGTTCTTCTACTAGAGCGGCTCAGAACTCTTTTAAGTAAACCTGCACTTTTACGAATCAACGAGATCGAGTTTCCTGAGAATCCAGAGGTTTTCTGAGAGGATTCGTCTCTAAACTGTTGAAACATGATCTTATAATGTGTTTGTTGTTTACACTGTTGTAACAGTTTATTTAGTGTCTAAACCAGAAGGATAAACAAAAAAACTATTAAAGTTCAACTAATGTGTTGATGTAAGTGTGTCTTAAATAGATGTGTGACTCTATTGTATCATCAGTGTGTGTTTGTACAAAACTCTCTCTTCATTTAAATAAATACACTAGTAAATTAAGCTCCGCCCACTTAAAAAACACTTTCTCTGGGGATGAAATCTTGTCGACCATAACCACACCCACTCTGCTGTGATTGGTCAAACATCAAGGTTTGTCACCGCTCGTCATGAATCCCAGAAGTCTCGGCCACCCAGGGACTCGTTGTATAAACAAAGTGGGGCGTGATTACAGCTGGAGGAGGAGTGAAGCCATATTTACATCACAATGGACTCTCGTAACCTCTTGTTCGCCCAGATTTCAGAGCAACTTTCTAAAGTAATGAGTGTAAAACATGGTCATGATGAGGAACTCACTGCATCTTGGAGAACATTTGAAGTCCATCATTTAAGAACTTTCACCCTAGAACTCATGACCATGAAGATGTTTGTTCACCTGGATCTTCGTCCTCAGCCATCAACAGCGGCTGCGAGAGCGAAGACCACTTCCTGATGCAGAAGATCCTGGACATGGTGGGGTCTCCCAGGAACTACGGTCGCAGCGTCCAGGAGGTGGAGCTGGAGGAGTGGAAGCTGGCCGAGGCCAGGATGAGGAAGGAGAAGCAGCGGCGGGAGGACGAGGCGCACAAGGAGGCGCAGGAGGCCAAGCAGAGAGCGGCGCGCTGGGCCGAGTGGGTGGGTTTGAGCTTCAGAACCGTGGTCTTCGTGGACCTGGACCTGTGTTGTTGACGTGTGGTTGTCCTCAGAGCGCAGTGTTGAAGAAGGTCCGGGCGCAGGAGGAGGATCTTCTGGAGACTCACTCCGTCCCTCTGAGGAACTACCTACTGAAGCACGTGATGCCACAACTGACCCTGGGTCTGATCGAGTGCTGCTCGGACCAGCCTCGGGATCCCGTGGATTTCCTGGTACTACCAGAGAAAACTTACTTTATGAGTTTGAGAAACTTGACCTTGGCTTCTTCTTCTTCCAGGCGGAGTATCTGATCAAGAACAACCCGGTGTCGTACTGATCCGCGTCCTGATGGTTCCTGAGGTTCTTCATCTGAGCCGCACAACTTTTGTCTGATCATCACTAGAGTCCATTGTTATTATTATAGCGACAAACACTTTTGAGAAGGTGAATAAATAAGGCGACCATGTTGTGTCTCAAATCACATACTTGTGTCCTTGAACTTAGTATTTTTAGTGCGTAAGTGCGTCTCAATTCTTAGTATATAAATGTAGTGCTCCATACACACTAGATTGTCACTAAAACACACACAAAACTGAGTATGGATCGATGGACACTTTCTACACTAAACGACTCCATCTTAGTTCAAAGACGCTGCATCGACTGTAGCTGGACGTGCATAACGCGCCGCCATCTTGGTTCAGTGTCATCAGAGGCAGCATTAACAACTACAGTGAAGGAGATACTTCCAGTACTTCTGTATCTTAAAATACTATTAATCACTGAATTCTGTAGCGATTTTTCAAACAGTTTGGTCCAAATTTGTTTCATCTATCAATTCATCATATTCACAATGTTTTTTATAATAATATAAATATATATAATCATGTCTATCTGGTCTGAGGTTTAAAAGAAACAAACCCCATGAAAATATCTTGACGAATGAGAGATTCTTGACTTTTATAGTGTAAACACATCATTCCTCTACAGACATAATGCACTGTAGGAATGAGTGACACTGTACCAAGATGGCCGCCATGTTTACACACCTCTCTAGTGGCAGCAGTCGATGTATATGTATGTCTTTAGTTTCTACCCTAAACGGCCGCAATCTTAGTGACGTTGTCAACAGAATAATATGTTAATATATAAATATATATATAAAATATTTTCATTTTTGTTCATGCAGATTTAGTTAAATACAAATTACAAACCAATCCAATACAAAAGCCATTTATTTTTTATTTCAATTTATTTTGAGGGTAAAATAAAAGGATCTAAAGAGGAAAAGAAAAACAAAAAACTCCTTAAACAAGAAGTGAAATTTAAATTGGTCAAAACTGTTAAATAACACATTTATAATATCTTTATTCACAACGTTGACTGTGTCATCTGTCAAAAGAATTGTTTTAGTGGAAAAAACATCAATGACTTCAACAAATATATGTATTATTTAGATGTTTTTTATACACGGGGAAAAATATTTTCAAGCTCATACTTTCTTAAATGTACAACAAAGAGCAGGAACGCTTCAGAAAACAAGATGGATGACGAGGATTCAATGAAAAGTGAGTAAATCTATCGAACTTTTGATGCCCTTTGGATACTTCTTGTAACCGGCAGGATGTAGTTGGTTGACCTTTGACCCTAGACGAGTCATTATTGTGTTTGAAAAGTCAAACTAAGAGTCTCTTAAACAAGAGTTATTTAGTTTTTCTATCATTACTTTTCTCTTCTTGGACTCGTCGTAACGAGGCGGGATTTCACAAGAAGCGGATTCCTGCTCCGAACTGGATTCCTTCAGATATCCTGGGAAAAGAATATAAATAAACGTGCGTGAGAACCAAAGCGACAGGAATTCAAAACATCTTCACTCAAATGACGTCCATGACGGTAATAAACCGTTCAATCTTCTCCAGAAGGAAGTTATTTGGCGATTGTTGATTTTATAAACATGACTTTTGACCATATTTTTAAAATATACTCCAGTTCTTCCATCAAACCAAGTTGACGTCTATTTGCTAACAGGTCAGAGAAGGGATGACAGACCAGCCAATAGAACTCCTCAAATATGATATTTCTTTATTTACCCGTTTTTGTATCCGTTTTTCTTTAAATAAATCCATGAGAAACATCTCAGAGCTACCTTCTGGACCGTGTAGAACAAACATCAACATCATGCGATGAAGAATGAATCCACGAGTACCTGTCTCCGCTCTGGAAGCCCATAGGAACGCAGTAGTTCAGCTCCAGTCGAGCGATGTTTCCTAAACGTAGAACGATCCCGACTCCGTACGACCAGCGGATGTGTTTGGACAGATTTGACAACCAGTCTCCTGGTGGTAATATATACTTGTTACTACAGTATTACAACACCAGAGTCAAGTACTGGACAATACTACACATATATACTTGTTATTACACTATCACAACACCAGAGTCAAGTACTGGACAATACTACACATATATACTTGTTACTACACTATCACAACACCAGAGTCAAGTACTAGACAATACTACACATATATACTTGTGACTACACTATCACAACACCAGAGTCAAGTACTGGACAATACTTCACATATTTACTTGTTACTACACTATCACAACACCAGAGTCAAGTACTGGACAATACTACACATATATACTTGTTACTACAGTATTACAACACCAGAGTCAAGTACTGGACAATACTACACATATATACTTGTTACTACACTATCACAACACCAGAGTCAAGTACTAGACAATACTACACATATATACTTGTTACTACACTTTCACAACACCAGAGTCAAGTACTGGACAATACTACACATATATACTTGTTACTACACTATCACAACACCAGAGTCAAGTACTGGACAATACTACACATATATACTTGTTACTACAGTATTACAACACCAGAGTCAAGTACTGGACAATACTACACATATATACTTGTTACTACACTATCACAACACCAGAGTCAAGTACTAGACAATACTACACATATATACTTGTGACTACACTATCACAACACCAGAGTCAAGTACTGGACAATACTACACATATTTACTTGTTACTACACTATCACAACACCAGAGTCAAGTACTGGACAATACTACACATATATACTTGTTACTACACTATAACAACACCAGAGTCAAGTACTGGACAATACTACATATATATACTTGTTACTACATTATCACAACACCAGAGTCAAGTACTGGACAATACTACACATATATACTTGTTACTACACTATCACAACACCAGAGTCAAGTACTGGACAATACTACACATATATACTTGTTACTACACTATCACAAAACCAGAGTCAAGTACTGGACAATACTACACATATATACTTGTTACTACACTATCACAACACCAGAGTACACATATATACTTGTTACTACAGTATAACAATGCATCATATATAACTCACCGTTCTTAAGGCTACTAAGGTTCCCTGCGTTGAGGAAGAAGTGGGTTCTAAAGAGGTCTCTGGAGTGAACCCTCAGGAGCGTGAATGGCAGCGGAGTATAAAGATGGAGTCCTCCGGCCCAGTAGGCTTCTCCTCCCAGGTGATCACCTGCCGGACCAGAGTCAAGTATTAGTCTCTAAACCCTCCCATCACGCACCTGTCGTCGAACCCCTCACCGTTACTCTGCCGACCCAGGTTGTACATACTGAACCCCCGGACGCTGGTGGGACCCCCCAGGTAGAACCTGGAGCAATGACCAATGACCAATGAACAAACTGAGGTTTGGAAGGTGACGACACAGGAAGAGAACACATTTAAGAATCAGTTTTTCAACACATTCAAATCTAACTTATATTGAGAGTTTACGTTTACAAAAATAACATCCATAATATCAGAGTAAATATTTTACTTTTGGAAAACTTGTCTTTTTAATCCTTTTAAAGTTTAAATTCTAATTATATCCAATGTCTTCAACCTTTGCATGTTTTTTATATCATAACACAGTCAATGACATTTTTATTTTCAAAAGTTTCATCCATTAAATAGTTACAGTCACACAATAATATTTATATTGAGTATTTTTTATAAGGAAGTATAGATTACGTTTCGATTTTCTAAAGTTTTTAACAAAATAAAAGGCATAAATCCTATTAATTTGTGAAATAATTAATAAATAAAAATCCTAATTTGATTAAATAATATTGTAAGCAACAACTTTGGTAGAAATATTGTTTAAAAAAATAAGTTAACTCGATTTTTTTTGTTTAATAGTTTAAGGAATAAAATACCAAATGTGTGAAACAAGTCACATTATTAGTCCATCAAGAGCTGGAAGAAATACTCGCCTGTCGGCGATGTTGGTTGAATTCTCTCGGATGGGCAGAAGTAATCCTCCCCTCAAGGCCGCGGACAAGACCTGGAAACACAAGAATAAAGGTTTCATTACATGAGTTCCGTGTATTCATCGTCACAACTGTGTTTCCAACTACAATTAGTAGTTCTCTTATTGGACAAATATTTGAAGTTTAATTAAAAGTGGTGTTTTTTCGGTCAAATATCTCCATCTTTATGAAGAACGATGAATGACTTATGTATACCGTAAATACATGTATAAATAAATGTATAAATACGCAACAAAATGTATAAATACATGTATAAATAAATGCTTGGATAAATATCCACATGTCAAACGCAAGATAAATAAATGACTCTAATTTAATTTTTGTCAAAGAAAAGACATATTTTACGTATAAATACACATTTTGTCATTTATACATTTTTTATTTATACATTTTGTCTGCTATTTATTAAGGTATTTATACATTTTAACA
Source organism: Callionymus lyra (assembly GCF_982586985.1). Taxonomy (NCBI): domain Eukaryota; kingdom Metazoa; phylum Chordata; class Actinopteri; order Syngnathiformes; family Callionymidae; genus Callionymus; species Callionymus lyra. Next base: position 26,413,276 of record NC_141825.1, on the reverse strand, counting down.
TTTATTTATATATTTATTCATACATTTTGTCTGCTATTTAAAAAGGTATTTATACTTTTTGACATTTATTTATATATTTATTCATACATTTTGTCTGCTATTTATTAAGGTATTTATACATTTAAACATTTATTTATATATTTATTCATACATTTTGTCTGCTATTTATTAAGGTATTTATACTTTTTGACATTTATTTATATATTTATTTATACATTTTGACATTTTGTCTGCTATTTATTAAAGTATTTATACAGTTTTAAATGTATAAATAGCGGCAAGACGCGTCGCCATAGCAACCGAGCCTAACAAGCTGCACAGTTCACAGACGGACGGAGACGTAAATAACAACGAGACATAGAAGTACAAATTGACAACTTTACAGAACGTGACACTGATTGGTCGAAGTGTGTATTTAAGAAATGCTTGATTTATACAATAAAAAATGATAAATTATCGCATGTTTTCGATGTATATCGCACGTTCCAATACCTCGATATTTTTTGGATAAATCTTGCAGCCTAACTATATAAAATATTGTAAATATCTCGATTATATCCCAGATGCGACTAATCGTCCAGTCCTACTCCATTTGTTAAAAGTATCCAAACATGAAAGCTCTTCTCACACAGTCCCAGTGGAGTGACTTGTTCATCTGGATCTCAAAGTCCTCCTTAAGGAAACTGGCGTCTCCTCCGGTGAAGCCGGCGAGCTCCTGCAGAAAGAGACTCGTATACATGTCGTTCATTAACGAAACAAACGTGCAGAACATCTACACACCTGGTGGATCTTGAGCAGACCTCCTGTGGTCGGGAGGATGGGAGAGTTCCTCGTGTCGATGGCCATCACGTGCTGAGAGAAGACTTGAGGTGGTAACGAGTGACAAGAGAAATGTTGTGACGTTGAATACCGAGAGTGAGGATTTCAAAGAGTGGCCGCTTTCAGAGGAGGACTGACTCCCGCTGAGATCCCTCCACACCGCCTCCCACCTGAGGGTCTGGCTGGTCTTCCACACTGGGAACTAGAATTTAGAAAAAACGTTAAAAAGAGTCAAGAACATAGAAAATAAATGAGGAATAATTACAGTCACTTCGGCTGAAACTCCACGATCTGCTTCCCTTCGTGAACTCCAGGGAAACTGACCCGTGACCTTGTACAGCTGGACCAATATACTGAGAAGAAGAATATTGCAAAGGTCAAAAACAATCTTTCAACATATTAGAAAATAGATATTATTTATTTTTAAAAGTGTGTATAGATTCCAGCTTCCAAACCAACTTGTGTGTTGTGTGAGTTTACTCCGGACACTCCGGTTTCCTCCCACAGTCCAAAAACATACAGAGGTTGATTGAGAACTTTGGAGAAATTGTCCGTAGGTATGAGTGTGTGTGTGAATGGTTGTCCGTCTTTGTGTGTCCTGAGACAGACTGGCGTCCTGTCCAGGGTGTCCCCTGCCTCTCGCCCTATGATACTGGGATAGAATACAGTCTCCCCGCAATAGGGGGGAGACTATGGGACACTGGAGGGATACAGCGATAGAAAATGAATAAATGCATAGATTTGTCCATCAGTTGCAGACGGTTCTTTGGCGTCTGTAGATCTTTATTTTAAAATGTAAAAAATTCTGAAAGTGTTTCCCTCGTCAAATCTTGACAGGTTTCTGATCGACCAATCAGAAGGCGAAAAGGAAATTATGTGCTGACCCCAAAAAACATCTAGACGTCTCTTAAGCCCAGGATAGTGTACGTACTAACTAGTAACTAATCCTCCACAGATAGTATGTCTCAAACATACTTCTCTTAGTATACTAGAAGTTAGTATCATCAGGATAATGTACGTACTAACTAGTAACTAATCCTCCACAGATAGTATGTCTCAAACATACTTCTCTTAGTATACTAGAAGTTAGTATCATCAGGATAGTGTACGTACTAACTAGTAACTAATCCTCCACAGATAGTATGTCTCAAACATACTTCTCTTAGTATACTAGAAGTTAGTATCATCAGGATAGTGTACGTACTAACTAGTAACTAATCCTCCACAGATAGTATGTCTCAAACATACTTCTCTTAGTATACTAGAAGTTAGTATCATCAGGATAGTGTACGTACTAACTAGTAACTAATCCTCCACAGATAGTATGTCTCAAACATACTTCTCTTAGTATACTAGAAGTTAGTATCATCAGGATAATGTACGTACTAACTAGTAACTAATCCTCCACAGATAGTATGTCTCAAACATACTTCTCTTAGTATACTAGAAGTTAGTATCATCAGGATAGTGTACGTACTAACTAGTAACTAATCCTCCACAGATAGTATGTCTCAAATCAAACTCTGCTGCTACACACTAACAGGAAATGACGCGACAGCTTCTTCTTCTACTACTATTTAAGGATGATTTCAACCAGCTGTAGGAACACTATCGCCACCTGCTGGCAGCACGTTTTGCAAGTTTGGAAAAAGAAATAAAGAAAAAATATGAGAATCGAAATATTCGTGAGATATTTAAGCTGGTATCAGCACCGAAGACGTGTTTATCCTTCTACTGCTGCTGAAAATACACCTGTAAGTATATGCCTATATATATATATATATATATATATATATGACGTAACTTCCGTTTAAAACGTCATTAAGATGGAGCCGTTTAGGGTGGTTAGTGTCCATCGATCCATACTCAGTTTTGTGTGTTTTAGTGACAATTTAGTGTGTATGAAGCACTACATTTACATACTGAGAATTGAGACGCACTTATGCACTAAAAATACTAACTTTGAGTACACAAGTATGTGATTTGAGACACAGCACTAGTCTGACGACAAAGGAGGGGGGTTCACGCGTTCAGTCTTCTCTTCTCAGTCGGGCTCAATCTGATTGGTCGAGTGCTAGGTTTAGCTAGCGAATCAGTGCATGACAATGAAATAGAAGTGACTATTGTAAACACTAGAGAAACAACGAGCGTTCACGACTAGTCTCAAAGCATTTACGGTTTTCACTTCTGCATGCGCAGAACGTACACTTTTGCTAACAATCTCTTTGGTGTGTTCCGAGGAATTTTTTCTAGGGACGGTCCCAGACTACGTCAGACCACACAGGACCACCGACGGCGTCAGACGCCTGTCAATCCCGGCAGTGTGTCCAGGCCTTTATGGTGAACATCTTTACTAAAGGCCTCGACCATCAGTCGCTGATATTTCACTATAAATAGTCACGTAATTGTGCTTTTCATTTACTTGCGTTCAAAGTTTCCCAGTTGTGGTTTGAAGAAGGAAACGCCATACGACGTTTCTTTGGTGCCGTAGGAGTATTGGAACGTCAAATCCTCCGCCTGTCCGAAAACATTCGGTAACTTCATGCCCAGAGCCTGCGGAGAAAACCGTGAATTAGAAAAATCACCATTGAATCATTTACAGTTTTTATGATGGATCACATGAATGCGTTCAGAATATGTCGTCAGTTCAAAGATATCTTGTGAGCTCACCATGATCCCTTCATTATTCCACACCCGGGTACTATAGTTGCCCGTGACCCGCCTGAACTCTGTGACCTGAAACTTTACATCAAGGCCGTTCGGAAGAGCATCGTCGCCTGAAACACGACAAGTCATGGAATCAGTAAAATCAATCATAGTGTCGCTTTGTGTGATTTATTATTGACTCATAAATATGTTTACATCACACTTTTAGTTTTTACACTAGTTTTGAGTGTTTGCAGTGAATGTGTTTGTTTACAAGTGTCATTAGAGGAACTAAATAAAGCTTCTTTATTTTAAGGTTTGCTTCGTTTGACTTTATCATAAAAATTACTTCATAACTTTATCTTGAGAATCAAAGAGAAAAAACATTTGAATTTAAAGTTAATCATTTATTGTATTAGACTAAAAAAAAAGCATAAAAAGAGGACATTTAGAAAATAATTGCATAAATAATCGCAATATTAGGGAAAATAATCGCAATTATATATTTTTTAAATAATCGTTCAGCCCTAATATGAACTCATTGATTATTCAAGTCAACTTTCTCACCTGTTGACGTGTCGATCACAACATCGACTTTTCTGAAGATCCCAAGTCGAAGCAGCTTTTGTCTCGCTTGATTTGACTTTTTCATCACCTGAAGACACAGAAACACCATCAACGTAAATTAATTAGAGAACAGCAGAGTTAGATGATGTTCATGAGAAAGATAACAATTCGAACCCACATCTATCAAGTCTTTTGATTGGAAGATGTCGGCGATTTCAAAGGGCAACAACTCATCCTTCGTTCTTTCAACTCCATCTATGTGCACACACTGAACGATGACCTGGAAAACAATAATACAAAGAACATTCAACTGTTCACTTATGATACCATTTAATTTATTGCAAAATAACAGACAGAACATGTGAGTGAGTTTTTTCTTGTCAAAGACATTTCAATCGTCTACATATTGTACTATATTTAAGAATAATATATAAATGTTGTATCTATTTATCTGCTTACTACAATCAAATATTTCAAGATGCAAACCATGGCTAGCTATGATCAAAATTCCACTTTAAAAGGAAATAAAAAATAACATGTTAACATTTTGGTAAAATTCCCTGAATTTAAGCTGATTTATTGTGTTTTTTTTATCTTTTTTGGTGAAAGAATTACACTCAGATACCCGTCTAAAGTGGTATCACAGTTTTATGAAAGTAGTATTGGTTTATCTCCATAGAAAAAGTGATACATTTGTTTTAATCAAATTTAAATAAAATAGATAGTCCACAAGATAAAAGGTTCTGGGGTTTGGCACCAAATTGTCAAGTTTTCCTGATGATTTCTCAACTTACGTCTTTGTTGTCAAGAATGGCTGGTTTTGGTTTCTGCTCGATGTCTGGAGGATGAACGTCGTCAGCATAAAGTCCGAGTTCGGGCCCTTGAGTCGGTAAAGGATCGAGACCCTGCAGGAGAGAAACATGAAGTTATTTAGTTTTCATTAAAGCAGCTCTGTGCGATTTTTAGTGGAGCGACACTAGTGGACTACAGTGGTAGTGTTTAGTCCGACGGGAGACTACATTTCCCATGAGCACTTGCTAAACGTGGCAAAAGTTTCCATGTCCCGGTTTGTATCAGTTGATGAATGTTGTGTTTCCAGACTTCATTGATGAATGAAGGATGAAAAAAATGAGTATTTTTTATGAGAGTATGGCTTTTTAAATAAAAAACAAAAAACATCCCTTATCTTTTGACGTCTTGTTTTGTACCCTCACGCCTTTTATCAACAGGCATCATTATAAACCCGACAGGTAACGTTTTTGTTTAGATTATATGAGGTGAAAAAGTGTTACAGTCACAGAAAATAACTCAGTTTCCTCAATAGTCTCAAAGGAAAATGTTGTCCCAGCTTGATCTGGATCTTATAATGTGTTTGTGTCGTTTACACTATTCTAACAGTTTATTTAGTGTCTAAACCAGAAGGATGTGTCTCGCCTGCAGTTCATACTAAACTCTGCAGCCAGAATTCTGAGCCGCTCTAGTAGAAGAACTCACATTTCTCCTTCAAACTCTTCACTGGCTGCCAGTTTCTTTCAGGATCATTTTAAAATTCTGGTTCTTACTTTCAGATCTATTCATGGTCAGACCTTCCATCAGTGATCTGATCCAGACTTTCACCCCAGCTCGGGCTCTGAGGTCTGTGGATCAGAATCTACTGATGGTTCCTGAACTTCCGGACCAGAGGAGAGAAATCCTTCCAGACTGTTGCTCCTAAGCTTTGAAACCATTTCTGTGTTTGATGATCTACTGACTCCTTCAAGAAACATCTGTGTTTGATGATCTACTGACTCCTTCAAGAACCATCTCTGTGTTTGATGATCTACAGACTCCTTCAAGAAACATCTCTGTGTTTGATGATCTACTGACTCCTTCAAGAAACATCTGTGTTTGATGATCTGCTGACTCCTTCAAGAAACATCTCTGTGTTTGATGATCTACTGACTCCTTCAAGAACCATCTCTGTGTTTGATGATCTACAGACTCCTTCAAGAAACATCTCTGTGTTTGATGATCTACTGACTCCTTCAAGAAACATCTCTGTGTTTGATGATCTACTGACTCCTTCAAGAAACATCTGTGTTTGATAATCTACTGACTCCTTCAAGAAACATCTCTGTGTTTGATGATCTACTGACTCCTTCAAGAAACATCTGTGTTTGATGATCTACTGACTCCTTCAAGAAACATCTGTGTTTGATGATCTACTGACTCCTTCAAGAAACATCTGTGTTTGATGATCTACTGACTCCTTCAAGAAACATCTGTGTTTGATGATCTACTGACTCCTTCAAGAAACATCTGTGTTTGATGATCTACTGACTCCTTCAAGAAACATCTCAAGACACTTTGATTTGAGCTTTTCCTTGATTCTCTGAGACTCCTGTGTTTGTCTTGGTTTTATCTTGACCTTTTAAGTATATTTTTATTGAGTAATGATTTGAATGTTTAAGTTTTGTGACCCTGGTCTGGAAAAGCTCTACAAATATAAATTACTTACTGACAGCCACAGAAAATAACTCAGTTAGTAGTTAATAGTCTAAAAGGATTGACAGTGAGATCAGTTCATGTAGTTCAAGTTCAGTTTTCTTCATAAAGGTTAGATGTTGTGGGCACAACATGTCAGTTAGTAAATAGAGGTAAATAGAGGTAAATAAAGGTACTCTATTGTATTAAATTTGCACTTCTGATGGAACAGAGAACTCAAAAGCATCAACTGTTTACATGTTTATAAATGTGAGTCAACAAGTTTGACTTCATCACTTCATAAACTTGTGTTTATGTGATCAGCAGTTTTGATGCAGAAACACTAATAAAGACTTAAATATTACACTTTTAACTGTGTAACATGTTCTATGTTGAACTTTTCCTCAAGTAGAAACGTTTCAGGAGCACTTTAACTTCAACCATAGTAGTTTTTGTGAGTTTAATGTCGCACTACTTTCTTACACTTCTTTTCTCTTATTAATCCGCCATTAAAACTTGACAACATGTTGAACATTTCAATGAAGTTAATGTTTACTTCTGCGGGATCGTCTGCAAACAGCATCACTATTATACACCGTGTAAGTATTTAAAGATGCGTAACATCAACTGAATAACAGCGACTTTAAAATAATTCAACGTTTCTTTAAAAATAGCAGAGAAAGTTCTGACTTTTATTCTTGTCACTGCGGAAATAACGTGGTCTGTGTCGGCGGTTCTTACCTTAGCATGAACGGTGCCCATGGTTAGATTCACAATAATACGTTTAACGGTAACTAACGACTATAAATGAGGCTAAAATGAAAGAAACTTAACCTACAAGTGACCGACGAGAGGAAACAAAAAAGGAGGTGGGGTTAAACGACGTCACTTCCGGGATCAACGCCTGAATACAACTTTATTGACAAGAGTTTTGGCTGCAAATAATTGCTTTTTATTAAGGTTATCAGCAAAACAAAAATGTCACTTTGTTATTTTAATTATTACTGTACATATTAAAAAGATTATTTATAATTAAACGTTCTATTTTTTGACTGAAAAACGACCCGAGCGGGTGAATTTGAATAAGTGTAATTTATTGCAAAATGTCGATTAATGGAGGTTTTTTTATTTGTGTAGTATTTAGATTTGTACACACTTAATTATTTCATAGTGGAATTGGACAGAACCAACTTAGTCGACAATAGAAGATCAATTTTCATAGTAAATATGTATTTATATATATATATACATATAAGATTATTTTTATTTGAAGTCCTTATTATTTAAGATATTAAGTCCTTATTATTTAAGATATTAAGTCCTTATTTTTATGATATTATCTATTCTATATATATTAGTGTAATTAATCCATTTTATTTAAAATTATTGAGGGTAAATTCTACTCTCTATAGAAGGTACATATATTATATATATTTAAATGTATGGCTGTTTTTTCCTATATATTTAGATTTATATTCACATATTCATCAATTGTTTCTTGTAATATCATTTTTGTTCATGCTAAATATGTATTCCTATATATGCATGTAAGATTTTTATTTTTTATTTTAAGTGCTTATTTTTTAAAGATATTATCTATTATTTATTAAAGTTATTATTACAATTTATTTTATATTTTTGAGGGGGTAAATTCTCCTCTCTGTAGAAGGTACATATATATAAATTGCAAATGTTTTTTTAAACCTACATTTATGGCTGTTTTCCCCATATATTTAGATTTATATTCACATATTCATCAACTGTTTCTTGTAATATAAAATATTTTCATGCTAAATATGTATTCCTATATATACATATTAGATAATATTTAATATTATTGAGGGGGTAAATTCTACTCTCTGTAGAAGGTACATACAGTATATATATTACAAATTGTTGTTTATACCTACATTTATGGCTTTTTTTTCCTACATTTAGATTTATATTCACATATAAATCAATTGTTACTTGTAATATAAAATATTGTGCCGACTTGCACTTGACTGTCACCTCATGAAAATCTTTTCTTTTATTTCTTGTTTATCTTAAATGCTTGTTTGTGTGTGTGTGTGTGTGTGTGTGTGTGTGTGTGTGTGTGTGTGTGTGTGTGTTTCGGGGGGGGGGGGTGTGTGTGTGTGTGTGTGTGTGTGTGTGTGTGTGTGTGTGTGTGTGTGTGTGTGTGTGTGTGGACCAGGCATGTTTTGTTTTGTTTGTGTTTTTCTTTCTTTTTCTTTCTTTTTTTTTGTTGTTTTTATTTTGTGTTTTTTGTTTTAGTTCTTTCTTATCTTTTCTGTTAATTACACAAGCATGTATCTTCACATCTTTTCCCATTTTTTTAATGAATATACTGTATATGTTTGAGTGTGTGTGGATATATATATATATACTTTTATTTTTACAGCTGCAAAAATGTTATTTCCCTTCTTCTGATGGACATTTTCTTCTTTCATATTTTTTATTTCTGTGTATCAAAACATTTACACTGTTGAGCTGTACTGGTTGTTTTATGTAAAAAATCAATAAACAAATATCTTTAAAAAATATATATATATATATTTACGCACAGGTCGAAAAAAAGGGAAATAACTGCAACTATAACTATAATGACATTTATTTATTTAAGGAGGGATGATCAACAGTCTTTTGAAGTAAATCTATGAGTAAACGTTGCAGAAAATAGAGTAAAACTGCACAAAACATTCCATAAACGGTATCATGTTTATTACAGCGTCCTGGTATTTTGAGTTAAAAAACTTGACACCATGGAGAAAAATATATATGCATCACAAAGTTATTTGAAAGGAAGTTTCTTCCTTCAAGTCGTGAACAGTCTTGAGAGCGACAGGTGGCGTCTCACTGGGTGTGAGCTGTGATGGGCGACTGAAGGCTCAGGCTGCTCCTCTGAAGGTTCTCCAGGGACTGCTGGAAGGAGCGCCGCGCCCTCTCCTCCTCCAGAGGTGACCAGCCTTCTTCCTCCACTTCTGCGATCTCGGCAAACGTCACCGGCTGGGTTTTGAAGCGAGCCTTGCGAGGCCGGCGCGAGCAGAACTTGGCCCCGGCCGGGCCCTCGGGTGCGGGAGGCCTCTGGGGGAACGTCTCCACGGCCGAGGTCATGGTTCGAGCGCCGCGGCTGTGGAGACCAGAACCTTCCATGACCATCGGACACACATCAGCCAAGTGGTTAAAAAAAATTGAAGAAATTACTTGTTTCTCCCGTAGAGCAAAGTTTACTCCAGTTTACTCCAGTCTTCAAGTTGATGGATCCCAAGTTCAAACGTGTTTATTTCCCTCCTGAACACAGATATGTTGCGTCTTAAAGAGATGCTGCTGAAGACTGAACGACTGGTCTTTCTTTATAACTTCAACCCCTGAAGTCCCTCCTCCTTCCCTCCTTCCCTCCTTCTCTCCATCATGTGTCTTCTTACTTCTGCATCATTCTAGTTTAGTTAATGGGCTTAGATCAGCGCCGGTTTAATTTGGCGTCGCAAAACTGAAATTGAAAGAAATATACATTGTAACTTAACTATATTTATTCGATGATCAGCACATAAAGCATATTATTATTATTCTTATTATAAATATTATTTATCATCGAAAGGACATTTAATAAATGTATGGGTTCAATGTAACTACCGGTAGTTCTGCATGTGAGCGGGTAGATAAGTAGAGGTTAGAAATAAGTGTCATTTAAGTTATTTAGTTCATATTTTATGGATTGTATTTGCTTTAAGGTTCTAACATTTAAGTGAATATCACTGTTCTTTTAAAGTTATTATTGTTAATTATTCATTCATTACTTAATAAATGTATTTTGTTTCATTTATTGATATATTTTTATTTTAACGATGGAAAGAACTCGGCTCTTTGTGTCGATTCATTGTCTCACTGTGATTTGCAGGATGATGTCATGTCGTTTAAACTTTGAAGAGTCTCGAGAAAACTTTGATATGGTCGTGGTCCCCGGGGAAGAGCTGGACAATGTAGCTTCGGAGAGGTAAGTCTGGGCCTCCCTGCTGAAGCTGCTGCCCCCGCGACCCGGACCTGGATAAGCAGTAATTCAATTGGAATAATGAACAAATGCACTTTAACAAATAAATAAAATGTTCCTCAACAGTTCCTCATTAGTGCTTTTTACCAAGTAATTTTTTTAATGCTACTCAAGTCATTAGTTGAATGACTACTTTTTTCTTTTACTTTAATAATATTAATGTAAACAAAAAGTGTAGAAAAAACAACGTTCAAAAATAACCGTGCAGGACAACACTTGAGGAAAATGAAGTTTCTTTATATAAGAAAAAAAGGATCACTTTCTTGTCTTCGTTCGTTCATTCACTGTAAAACTATTCAGATCATACTCAGTTTCTAACACAAATATTATCGCACATACACTCATTTCTATCAACTCAATTATCAATTTTATTCCTTTTCATCTGTTTTAACTAAGATACCGATAATATTGAATAAGCAGGTTTTAATCAAGGCTGTAAATTAACAATGTAACTAATCAACATAAATCAACTAATGTAAGTCAAAATAAGTTTCAAAAAGTACTATTACTTGAGTAAAATTTGTGGTATTCTACCATTTTTTGGGTTCACAGGAAATTAAAGAATGTTGTGGATGTTGCGTCTTCTTTCAACTTATAACGTACAGTACTTTTAAAATCCTCAGCTGGTACATGTACCGGTCGTGTGAATGTTGTTCGTCTGGACGGAGTCAGAACGAGCGTCTTAACTAATTAAAGGCATCAGACAGATTGACTGCTGATCATAAACCTTCTAAGTAATAAGCAGACCTGGACCCATCCTTGTATTTCTTCTCCTCCTGGCAAGAGCCGAAAAGGCCTCATTAAAAATTAACAGACTTCTCGGGGAGAGGCTCGTGAGATACTCCAGCGTTGACCTTCCTTCAGGTTGTTTATCGCAGCCTTTAATCACACGATCTCTGGTCGACTCTATATCTCCGTAGAAATGACATGTTACTCTAAAGTTGACTGACTTCTTACCTTCTGAGATTATCAAAACAAGTGTTTAAAGGAAAAATATGTTTTGTTTCATCGCCAAAAAGTCACAACTCATCCAGGCATGAACTTCCACGGCAACAATCACAGGTTGTCATGGCGGCTGAAGGCCAGAGCTGTCACTCAAGCGGCTTCTGAATTCCTTCAACATCATGGGGTCCTGTTGTTCCCATCACACATCCAAGTATATATATATACACACAAAAATATATGCTGCATAATAATACAGTTTACACCTCCGCTTGCACTACCTGTGCCTTAACTTTGTTTTTTGTTGATATTCTGATTATTAGTTAATTATTGAAGTATTGTTGATTATTTATTTTCATTTGGTTGATCATTTATTTTTATTTATTATTTATTTTCAATGTCCTTCATTGTCTACTTCATGTTTTGCAACCTGGATCTGAGAGAACTAAACTTGAATGTATTCTGTATGCCTTGATACATGTATATTTGACAATAAAAGAACTTGAACTATATTGCAGTTAGCCAGACCTGTATGGGCTTAAATTGGCATTTAATATTGGCTTAAAAAAAATAATGTTAGAGTAGAAAATTCAAGAGCTAGAGTTTGAAAAATTAATATTGTAATAGAAATACATGAGTTTCTTGAACGTTTTATTTTTATTAAATGTTTTCCAATGCTGCGTGGTTTTCCTACTTCACTATGAAAGAATTACATCCAATATATGTTATGTTTATGTTTTATTTATTTAAGCTGGCACTGTTCTAAACCCATAAACTCCATATACATATATCTTCACATCATAACCGCTGAGTGGCGCCAGCGGGCAAATATAATCAAACGACATATTTGTGCAGAAGAAGAAAACTACCAAAGCTTGTATATATTAGTAAGATATCTTACGCTGAGGTTTATTTAATTTATTATTTTCCAATTTGTATCGCAAGGACATGATTTATTTTTATCAAACTTACAATAAAAGGGAGATTGGACCTAAATTAAATGTAAATTCTAAGTAATCGCGACGGGTATTGCGCATATAGTTCTGTCAGAGTGAGCGCTCTCTCCTGTATAAACCATGCGCATGAGCTCCAGTGACAGTTCAATGACAACAACAGTGTCTTCCCTTCTAACATGTGTTTATTTGTTCTTGTGTAAGTCAAACCTTCGTTTATGTTACAAATTGTTGCTCGTGTTCATTCTGGATCTATCGTCCTCCAGGGTGAGTTGAGTCGTGATCATGCCGGCTGGAGTGTCCTGGTCTCGGTACATCAGGATGTTCGGAGCGTGCGCGCTGTCCATGTTCGCTGGAGCTCAGTTCGTGCACGTGTACTATCAACCAGACCTGGTGAGAATCTTGTCTGATCTTCACTTTTATGTCTTTCTGTTGTCAGGTCGTGAATGAAACCAGTGGCTTTTCATAAGTTTATCAAGTGACTCTTTATTTGTTTTTATTTATCTTTCTTTCGGAGTTGAAGTTTGAAGTACTTTAAATAGCTTTTATTCTGAAAGTACACAATAGAATGTTATGAAACGTCCTGATTCTATTATTCAGGTTAGTCTACTTCAGTCTACATAAGTTTCAGTCATGCCAAACTAGGGGTATTTTCTCTACACACATTTAAAAAGAGCATACATTCTTATAAATAGGAGTATATTTAAAGGGCCTTTATTTTGAAAGTACAGGCTAGAATTTCCGGAGTCTATTATTCAGGTAGTCTACTTCAGTCTACATAGGTTCCAGCCATGCCAAACTAGGGGTATTTTATTTACACACATTTTAAAACTGCATATATTCTTATAAATATGAGTATATTTAAAGAGCCTTTATTCTGAAAGTACACAATAGAATTTCATGAAACTTCCTGAGTCTATTTTTCAGGTAGTCTACTTCAGTCTATATACATTTCAGCCAAGACAAACTCGGGGTATTTTCTCTACACACATTTAATAACAGCAAAAATCCATCATACTAAGAGTATTTAAAATGGCTTTTATTCTGAAAGTATACAATAGAATGTCATGAAACTTCCTGAGTCTATTATTCAGGTAGTCTACTTCAGTCTACATAAGTTTCAGTCATGCCAAACTAGGGGTGTTTTCTCTACACACATTTAAAAACTGCACACATTGAGATTTATAGGAACGTTTTAAAACTTTTAAAATATTGAATATCTTGAATGCAAATTCAGTTTCATTAATGGAAATATTTGGATTCATTCGCGAAAATTAACTATTACTTGTTTCTCTTACTTTTAAGGAGCTTCGTGTGTTTACGGTATGAAAGAGACTGCTGGATAATAACCCCTGAGTTATCATCATAATCTCAGGTTCTACGAATTGATACAAAGCCCTCTAACCTCGTCGCTCAGCAGCCACCTTTCTCCCTGAGTTTTCAGTTGGAGGAAGTGCGGCGGGCCTTGAGGATAAACCAATAGCGAAGCGGTTAGAGGGCGGAGCACCAAATGACGTATAAGCAGTGTATGCGCGCAAAACACATTTATTGCACTCCGACTGGGTGATGGCTTGACTACCGTGTTTTCGTGATCTTGTTTTGTCTTAAAGATGGTTATTGTTTAGAATTGTGTATTTTACATTCTCTTGATTAAAAATTTTAGTTAATAACGGAGACGACGAGGGAAATTAAATCTGTTCAAGTGTTTGCTGTGTTTTAGTGACATTGATAGTCAGTTAAAATAAGATATAATTTATCCAACAGTGGATAAAGGAATAGAAATAAAGTGGATAAATAAACTTAAATGCATACGATTAAGATTAAGATCAAACATACAGTTGACACATTTAAGAAATAACAATACTGTTGTGTTACATTTTATTTTTAAATAATTTATATATATATATATATATATATATATACTGTTTACATATGTAATTAATATTATTTTGCTATAATGGTTTCAGACTCTCTCTAGTTGACACACACACTACGTCATGCTGCTGAAAACAAACTTAACAATATTCAATATAAGTTAGAAACACACATGTATAAAACAGAGACGACTAACGTGTGTTTCTTTTATTTTCAGAGTATACCAGAAGTTCCACCGAAGCCTGGAGAGCTGAAAACGGCGCTGCTGGGCAATGAAGCCAGAGAAAGGACGTTGAAAGATTTAAAGAGCTGAAGGAACAGACTTTAATGAACATGGAGTCAAAAGTCACCTGTTGTTATAATTCAACACCTGTACTGTCGTGATGTGACGTCAAGAAAGAACTTCAGGAGGATTTGGACTTATTTTTGTAACTCTGTCTCACTCCAAAGTGTCAACATGTTTTTTGGTATAATCTAGAGGCGAAGAGATTCATTTGACCAGTAATAGTCAGTTTTCAATAAATGTTAAAAACGCTTTTCATTTGTATCTGAACTGTTTGTATTTTATCCCTCTAAGCCGATGACCATAAAACTATTATTTGAAAAATAACATTACACATGTGTATAGTATCATGGAACACCATGCGAGTTGTATTCATTATTGTTATTGTTTTATTATTATGATTATTATTATTATTGTTATTATTATTATTATTAACATGTCCCTCTCGACTCGCCGTCATGACATGGCGACCTCCCCCTCTAGACGGGCGACTGCGCAGGCGCGCGCATGCGCACGCAGATCGTGTGGCCATCCCGGATCGTCTACCGCTGGACGCTTTTGTGTTGTCGTTTTAAAGCCTCTTTGTTTTGAAATCCTCGCCGATATTCCCGCAGACACTCGGGAAACCCTCGGAAGATGTTCCACAGGTACGCAGAGTCGCGCGCGTGTGACGTGTGTCGTCGTTTCTGAAGCTTCTTCGACGTGTTTTATTCCAAATGAATGGTTTCCTCGCCAGACGCGGCTGCAGCGGAAACAAATGGCAATATTTACACGCGATGTCTGTAACCAGAAACTCCAATATTTCTTATTTCTAATCATCAGAAGTGGACATAGTATCAATGAACTCACATAAACCAACAGGTATGATGGAGGACAACCAGTTCACATCCTTGACGGTTGCCTCGGATTATTTCCAGCAGTGGTGAGTTGGAGCTGAAGACAGACATCAATCCATCTTTCATTCTTTCTTTCTTTCTTGATCCTCCAACAACTGCAGGTTCTTCTGTGAAGACACTAGAAAAACCTCCTTATCTTATGAAATACACATTTATACAAAATTGTTAATTCATTAGGAATGTGAAAAAATACACTTAAATATTCTCTATACTGTCATTTTCTATCCTTCATTTATGTTTTTTTTTTATTTCATGATTTTCTTATTTCTTTTGTGTTTTTTGTATAAAATAAAATAATTCGGTTTATATAAGATTAACATGTATATACTCACAGCCTTTGTTCATTGTTTTGCAAATAAACGTCCAGCTGCTAAATGCTAGCCGTCGTTACGTCCTCCTCGGCTTAAAGAACAATGAAATCCTGCATGATCCCGGCGAGGACTGAGGACGAGAGGATACAGTCAACTCAAGCAGTCTTTAAAGCGGACGTTTGGACCTATTTTGGTTTAAAAACAAAATGAAAGCAGTTACTACTGAGGACGAGAGGATACAGTGACTCCAGCAGCATTTAAAGCTGTTGGACATATTTATATACTCATATACTTTATTGATGACCCGCAACAGAAATTCTCGAGAATACTACAACTATATCCTCGTTCCTACAGTATCATGATACAATATATTGTATATATTGTATCAATGTTGCCGATACACGCTCCTACTGTTAATGTATGAAATAATATCAACTTAAAGTTACTAACACTAGATCATTTATTGTTTAATCTTTTACTGATTTCTGAATGAACACACATCTCATGTTTTCATGCTCATGAACTCTGTTGGTTTATGTTTATTTTCTCTTGGCATGTCATTCATTTGTTACATTTGTATCGTAAAGACTCATTTAAGTTGTCTGAACTCGCAAATGTATTTCCAAAAACATCTTCTGGACCCCAGCATGCAGACTCTGTCATGATTCTTACCTCATTGTCCTCAAAGCCTCAAGTCATGTTACATTTGTTCTCAGTCGTGTTGTGTTTCCCTGTTATTAGGTACCAGTCCAACCAGCAGCATCCTGAGGCTCAGCTGGAGATGTCGTACCAAAGTATGGCTCATTACACCGAGGGACTCCGGGAGGAGCCGGTGATGACGGAGCTGTCGGTTCACCGGGAACCTCCTCAGCACCACGAGCCCTCGTACCAGAGCTGGACCCGCCCGGGCCGCGACGTGAAGCCGGAGTTCCAGGAGAACATCCGGTGGGAGCAGCAGCCACAGCAACATCTGCAGCAGCAACTACAACCTCAGCCCTCGTCCCCGTGTCAGTCGCAGCTTCAGCAGGTCGACGTCAAACCGGTGCCTTCTCTTCCAGCTCACCACCCTTCTCCACCTCCAGGTGAGTGTTTCATCCCGACATGACGTGGAAGTTCAGTTTTCATTAAACAAACTAGTGTAAATAACATTTGTTTGAACGTACAAACGAAACATTGCACATTAGTTTCCGTCCCTCTTAACTAAACTCTCAGTAACGATGACTTGAACATCTCCCGTATCCTCTCGTGCTCAGTAGTGACTGCTTTCATTTGTTTTTAAACCAAAATAGGTCCCTAAAATCAGCTTTAAAAGCTGCTGAAGTCACTGTATCCTCTCGTCCTCAGTAGTAACTGCTTTCATTTGTTTTCTATACCAATATATGTCCAAACATCGGCTTTAAAAGCTGCTGAAGTCACTGTATCCTCTCGTCCTCAGTAGTAACTGCTTTCATTTGTTTTTTATACCAATATATGTCCAAAAATCAGCTTTAAAGGCTGCTGGAGTCACTGTATCCTCTCATGCTCAGTAGTAACTGCTTTCATTTGTTTTAAACCAAAATATGTCCAAAAATCAGCTTTAAAGGCTGCTGGAGTCACTGTATCCTCTCATGCTCAGTAGTAACTGCTTTCATTTGTTTTAAACCAAAATATGTCCAAAAATCAGCTTTAAAAGCTGCTGGAGTCACTGTATCCTATCATGCTCAGTAGTAACTGCTTTCATTTGTTTTTAAACCAAAATATGTCCAAACATCGGCTTTAAATAGCTGCTGGAGTCACTGTATCCTCTCGTGCTCAGTAGTAACTGCCTTCATTTTTTTTAAACCAAAATATGTCCAAACATCAGCTTGAAAAGCTGCTGGAGTCACTGTATCCTCTCGTGCTCAGTAGTAACTGCTTTCATTTGTTTTTAAACCAAAATATGTCCAAAATCGGCTTTAAAAAGCTGCTGGACTCACTGTATCCTCTCGTGCTCAGTCCTCGCTGGGATCATGCAGGATTTCATTGTGTTTTAAGCCGAGGAGGACGTAACGACGGCTAGCATTTAGCAGCCGGAGGTTTATTTGCAAAACAAAAATGAACAAAGGCTGTGAGTTTATAGATGTTAATCATAAAATAACAAATAAAGGATAGAAAATGACAGTATAGAGAATATTTAAGTATATTCACATTTTTTCACATTCCTAATTAATTAACAATTGTAGATAAATGTGTGTTTAATAAGATTCAAGCTCGCGGTGTGTAGAAATGCATCATGGGAGTTCACCATTTTGTTGGTTAAACATGATATTGCGATCATCACCGTACATGCTAACGAAGAATGTTATTATTATTAATCCGTCACTCAGTGTGTGGTTGTCATTGTGTCGCCTCAGCCGAGGTCCCGGTGAAGAAGAAGCGAGGTCGTCCACCCAAACAGAACTCCCACGAGAACTCCAAGCAGCAGGACGGTCCGGAGGAGCTCGCCAAGAAGGCCAAGAGGGCCGCCAACCGCTTCAACGGGATGTCGTTGACGGAGGTCATGGCCAAAACCCTGCCTGACGTCATAACACACAACCTGGATATCCTGATAGTGAGTCGATTTTCTACATCATAATGTCGACGTTTAACTGAACTTTGCCTCTGTTTCCTCCTCAGATTGGTATCAACCCAGGACTACTGTCCGCCTACAAAGGACATCATTATCCGAACCCAGGAAACCATTTCTGTGCGTTTGTATTGAATTTGACTTTCATATTGTGCTGCTGTCTGTAGATGTGGCAAGAAGGTTGCTTGTTCACTTCCAGGTCGAGCCAACTTGTGACCTTTTCTGTGTGTAGTTAGTATGTTCTCCCCGTGTTGTGTGGGTTTACTCCGGACACTCCGGTTTCCTCCCACAGTCCAAAATCATACAGAGGTTGATTGAGAACTTTGGGGAAATTGTCTGTAGGTATGAGTGTGTGTGTGAATGGTTGTCTGTCTTTGTGTGTCCTGAGACAGACTGGCGTCCTGTCCAGTGTGTCCCCTGCCTCTCGCCCTATGAAACTGGGATAGACTCCAGTCTCCCCGCGACCCCCACAAGGGATCAAGCGATAGAAAATGAATGCTGTGGATGATCAGACGTAATTCTGGTTCTTCTTGAAGAGTTAGTATAACCAGGTGTCCCGGAACGTTCTTGCATTGTTGAGCATTTAACGTCTACATTATTTTCACACCGACAGATCAAAACAACTACAAAAAATGTCACGACCTGCAAGCGTTAAAGCGATAGTAAAAAATTGAAACCTCACTTATTTTCTATTCGCCCTCATGTCGACTAAGGGATGGGATTATTTTTCAGAGTAATCCATGTCTTTTTTTTTAGTTACAGATAAAAATTAATATTTCATGCTAATGTAGCGACGATGCTCACTTTTCTTTGTCCAAAATGACCCGTTCAAAAACATCCAAATACCTCCGTACTGCACGTCCCCAACTTCCATCTTGGGTTGAAGCTAGGACTTCAGGAAAAAAAAACAAAGAAGTCTACATCTTGAGTGTGTCGCAGCTTCAATAAGATTTAGAGGTTTGTAGAAAAGGGAGCGCCGGTTGCTACATTAGCATGAATGTGCGTTTACATCAGTAGGTCTAAGAATCCCAGCTTCTAGTCGACATGAGTGCGAGTAGAAAAAGTGTGAAATTTGACGTTTGTCTGAACTATACCTTTAAGTGCATATAGATACATCTCACTAGAACTGCTGAATCAGCAAGAACACTTTCACTACAACAACATGGTCCCCCATAAACCTTCTGTTGTACTCATTCTCACTAGTTTACAGGTTAGTTTGTTGACTAGACTTGACTGAAATTGAATCTCGATATGTCAAGAGACGCACGTTAATATGACTTTGATGTCTCTTTTTCAAATTAAAACACCTGTTATTGTAACAGTTTATTTTCATGTCTAAACCAGAAGGATGTGTCTCGCCTGCAGTTCATACTAAACTCTGCAGCCAGAATTCTGAGCCGCTCTAGTAGAAGAACTCACATTTCTCTCATCCTTAACTCCTTCAAGAAACATCTTAAGTCACTTTTATTCATGCTTTTCCTTTATCCTTCTATGTTTCAGGGAAGTGTTTGTTTCTCTCCGGTCTGACCGACGAGCAGCTCAACTTCCTTTCCGACAAAAGCCTGCCGGACAAGTACAGCATCGGCTTCACGAACATCGTGGAGAGAACGACGCCCGGCAGCAAAGATCTGTCCAAGTATTTACAGAAATCTCATCAGCACAATCGTAATGTGGCGACAGATGAACTTATTCTCTCACTTTTCTGTTGCCCTAGTAAAGAGATTCGAGAAGGAGGACGACTTCTGCTGGAGAAGTTGAAAAAGTATAAGCCGTTGATCGCAGCTTTCAATGGGAAAGGTGTGTTTTATCATGTTGGACATAAATATTCATCAAATTATTGAAATCCTCAAAAGATATTTGGGATAAAATCCCTATTGTCACGGGATAAGTATTACCTGAGGACCTCTGTGTTTTGTAAATGACCTCCTCTGTGTTATTTTAAGTTCTTTCACACGGGATAAGGGACGTCTGTAAAATAGTAATTTTTACTGACATTACCTAGAGATACACATGTAAAAAGCAATTACTGGAAGAGAAAGTTAGTGTAACCAAGCGTTCTTGGTTTAGAGAATATAAAGTGAACAACCTTTTATTTTCTTTCGTTTCTCAACTTGTGCAGACGCTCAACAGTGAGAGCTGCACATAAATGTGCTCCAACATTATTCTTACAGAAGAGACACAGTAGTGTAACCGAGTGTATTCGTGTGGGAAACAACAACAACTTAGTTTGTAGCTGTGCAGCGCGCACGTCTTCTTTACTTTCGTCAACAATAACGAACTCCATCTACTTCCTTTTGAACCCCTTCAAAATAAGAAAGCGGAAGTAAATAACACAATGGCGAGTGTTAGTGACATATGTGGCATTCAGAATTACAAACACAGACATGCAGATTCACACGGGTTTAGTATTATCACCTGACGTCTGTGTTTGGTGAATTACAGAAGGTAATTATTACAATACAAATGACAGACATGACGCATTCGCATGGGATTAAAACTCAAACATTTTCGCAATTATTACAAATTACCAGACGTCCCCAGGTCATACTGTGCGAATCGGACATAAGATGTTTTTTTAATACTAGTCATTTTGGTCACATGACTAAGTAGCCTAAGATATGACATGGTAAAAAAAATGGTGGCCTCGAAATACTTCTGTAATTCATGTCTTACAATTTACTCTCAAATCTTAAAGACGTGTGATCAATCCATGCACTTGTCATTTGTACATAGTTATTTAAGAAATCTTATCGTGTTGATGGATGGATACAATCTAAGCACGAGGAATGAATGAGTCCCTGAGTCTATTAGTGTTGCATCTATCGTAGCTGACCTGTGCCCTTACTTACTTATGTACCTGCGATGGCTTTTTATCCAACTTGTTTTTTTCACCATGTTATTTCCAAAGCTTCACTTACAAACACTACACATGATACTGATGATGATTTTTCTTTTTTGTCTTTTTGTTTTGATGGTTTTTAGGAATTTATGAAATTTTCAGCAAAGAAGTTTTTGGTGTGAAAACCAAGAATCTGGAGTTTGGATTGCAACCCTACAAAATCCCAGACACGGCCACGGTAAAAATTATTATTTATAAACAAATTAAAAATCTTGATTTTTTTAACGAATTGTGTGAAATTTCATTCATTTCTTTTTAAGGTTTGTTATTTGATGCCGTCGTCGAGCCCACGATGCGCTCAGTTCCCGCGCGCACAGGACAAAGTTCACTTCTACATCAAGCTGAAGGAATTACGAGACCAAATAAAAGGAGTGAAGCCCAGCGTGGACGTGAAGGAGACGGAATACTCCTTCGACCTTCACCTGGCTAAAGGTCAAAGATCATTGCTGTTATAATATTGAAATAAAACGAGTCTGACTGTCGTTGTTTCATCTCCTGCAGAGGACGCGAAGAGACTGGCCATCAAAGAGGAGCAGCTGGACCCGGAGTACGAGAGCTGCAGTGCTCGACTCTAGAACAACTGGACGTGTGCGACTCATGGTTTCTGCTGAATATTTGTTTTGTTTTTTATATACGTGTACGGTACTGGGGGTTCTCTGGTTTTATTTATGTTAGGATCAGCATGTTCTGTTTCTGTATCTCTGCATCTCTGCATCGTTCCTTGGATCGTTCCACTCTCGCCACTCCAACAAGTGACGCCCACAGATTTCCTCCCACAGGCCACAAACGTACAGGTGTGAGCGTGTGTACTGAGACAGGGTGGTGGGTTCTACGTCATTTGGTGCTCCGCCCACTAACCACTTCACTATTAGTTAGAGGGCTTCGCACCAATTCGTAGAACCTGAGATTATGGTGATAACTCAGGGGTTTTCCAGGGTGTCCCTCGCACCTGAGTAGCCGGGATTAGACACCAGACCAAATTCAGAAAACAAATGACGTGACCCTCCCTAAAAAAAAAAGGAAATGAGAGGCAGAAAACGAACGAGTGAACGTGAAAGAAGTTGCAGATAAAAGTGGGAATGATTAAATGGGAAGTCGGTCTTGATGTTTATGGTCCATCTTTGAGATTAAACGTCCAACAAATACCTCATTTGCCGCGTGGTCAACGGCCCGATTCTGATCCCGGGAGGACTCGACCGCGGCAACAAACCACCGACTCTCACCCTCTAGCTTCGCTCTGCAGTAAAGCACCTGAACGTCAGAAACTAAAGCATAGAAGATCTTTGGAAGAAAAAAAAAAACTTTTTAAACTATTTTATTTCTCTGTAATGAATGTTTGATAATGAGCTCGTATGCTTTCTATTATTCTTTTAATCGGTGCTAAATGATTTGTTTTGTATCATCAATGTAAGTGTTGCTTCTACATCATGTTAACGGCGACGACACCCGTACGTTATATTTAGGGCGTGTTACCGTCACAGATGTTTAAAAGAGACTCTGCTGTTCATCACTTTGTCATGTTGTCACACTCGTGTGTGTTGAGTTCGATGACGAGAGGTTCGTTTATTTGTACCGGACCAGAGTCAACGCATGAAAGTACGACCTCTGTTCTTAGACCATATATGTTTAAACTGTTCACTGTGAAGATCCACTGAAAGCGACTAAAAAGATGTAGTTCCTGCGCCAGGCCTGTAGGTGGCGACATACGGGATCCTGCCCCACTACACACACACAAAAACACACACACGAGCACAACACAAGCACAAACATGGCGACTGTTTAGGTGCTTTTTCAGATCTGGGGCTGGTCTCCCATCACATGCACTATAAATGCTGACGAGTTATTTCTTTCATTTATTTTTAATGACTCATCTTTGATTTGGGTTTGAAAAAATAAAAAAAAAGCACCAAATGTTTGTTGAGCTTTTCTTTAAGTCGATTTTAGTCTTTTTACAGACGTTCTCCGCAGCTACCGGAAGAATGAAAGCCAGTGAGATCTGGCGATGGCTGAGGACCAGAGGATACAGTCGACTCCAGCAGCTTTTAAAGCTGACGTTTGGACATATTTTGGTTTGAAAACAAATGAAAGCAGTTACTACTGAGGACGAGAGGATACAGTCGACTCCATCAGCTTTTAAAGCTGACGTTTGGACATATTTTGGTTTGAAAACAAATGAAAGCAGTTACTACTGAGGACGAGAGGATACAGTCGACTCCATCAGCTTTTGGTTAGAAAACAAATGAAAGCAGTTACGACTTCGTCAAAAGTCACGTGGTCTGTAAATACTACAACAACAGAGTCAAGTACTGGACAATACTACACATATATATAATTGTTACTACACCATCACAACACCAGAGTCAATTACTGAACAATACTACACATATATACTTGTTACTACACTATCACAACACCAGAGTCAAGTACTGGACAATACTACAAATATATACTTGTTACTACACTATCACAACACCAGAGTCAAGTACTGGACAATACTACACATATATACTTGTTACTACACTATCACAACACCAGAGTCAATTACTGAACAATACTACACATATATACTTGTTACTACACTATCACAACACCAGAGTCAAGTACTGGACAATACTACACATATATACTTGTTACTACACTATCACAACACCAGAGTCAAGTACTAGACAATACTACAAATATATACTTGTTACTACACTATCACAACACCAGAGTCAAGTACTGGACAATACTACACATATATACTTGTTACTACACTATCACAACACCAGAGTCAAGTACTGGACAATACTACACATATATACATATATCTGAATCAACTGCAGGCGAGACAGATCCTTCTTGTTAAGACATGAAAACAAACTGTTACAATAGTCCAGACGAGAAGAAAAAAAACACATGGATTATAAGATCCAGATCATGTTCCGACAACATTTTCCTAAGTTTAGAGATTTTTCTCAGTTGAAGGAAACAGTTTCTGGTCAGTTTTCTTCAGTGTTGAACAAGAGACATGTCTTTATCAAATACAACACCCAGGTTTCTCAGGCTCAGTTTGACAGACTGACTTAAGTCACCCAAGTACTGACTCAACCCTGGAATCTTATCAGGAGCAATCACCAGAGTTTCTGTTTTGTGTGAAGAAACATCAGGAAATCTCTGAATGATTTTGCCGAGGGGAATCAAGTACAGCAAAAACAATAAAGGACCCAGAACAGAACCTTGAGGGACTTATTCAGACCTCATTTTATTGGCAGATACACTAAAACTGCATCCAGAAAGGTAAGATGAGAACCATTCTAACACAGACACAGACTGTCTTCTCAGCAGGATCTGGTGATCAACTGTGTCAAAGGCTGAGGACAGATCCAAAAGAACCAGAACAGTTTACCCGAGTCAGTCGACATCATGATGTCACTGGACACTTTCAATAAAGCTGTCTCCTTAGAGTGATGTTTACGGAAGCCAGACTGAAACTTCTCATGGATGTCGCTCTGATCCAGGAACAACAACACCACCTTCTCCAAGATCTCGGACAAGAAAGGGAGCTTAGAAATAGGCCTGAAATTACTGAGGTCAGTCGGGTCCAAGCCTGTTTTTTTGAGCAGAGGCTCTACAATGGCATGTTTAAATGCATTGGGAAAAACCCCTGTGGAAAGGGAGAGGTTCACCATATTGGTAACCCAGGGGTCAATGACAAATACTTTATAAAAAGCCTACAAGGAAGGACGTCATCTGAGCAAGAGGAGGGTTTCATCTTGTTCACTAGTGCTGAAATATCACCCAAAGATACAGCAGTGAAGGAGGACCAAGAGGAGGAGAGGGGCTCAGAGACAGTAGGGGTTCCAAACAAAGGGGGAGAGATTTTCTCTTTGATCAATTTAATTTTGTCAATGAAAAATCTCAACAATGCATTGCTGTCAGCTTCACAGAAGACAGGCGTGATTTGAGGAGCAGGAGACACGAGAGAATTAATCGTGTCAAACAATACTTTGGGTTTTTTCTCATTTGCTGCTACCAGTTTTCTGATGTAATCAGACCTAGCAGTTTCCACCATCTCATTGTAAGAAGACATGAGATCCCTGAGGTGAAGTTTAGTGGAAAGACAACAATCTAAAAAATATATATATATATATTCAGAAATTTCCCTGAGAGGGTCATCTCAAAGGGATCAATAAAGTGCAGTCCAAGTCTAATCTATTGGATTTACAGCGATTCAATATATTGATTAATATTGTTTGACGTCACCATTATACCAATGTTTTTATATTGAATTTAAAAAGCTACAAATAAAACCTTTGGAATTAAACGGCATTTTATACATATTCAAATTTTATTGTCCAATTTAACAAATTAAACCTTTCAGTATAACTATCATTAAATTAATACAAAGTCAATATATAAAAAATAAAATTCCAATTACTCCCTCCCCCCCAAAAAGCTTAAGACCTTTGAATAAAATTAGATGCATTTCTAATTATTTTCTTTTCATAGAAAATATTAAATTAATCCAACCAGTCAATTTTGCGATGACACTGAACAAATTTTCCAATCCTCAGCATTGACCATGAAAAAAAGATTGTTGTGTATGAAATATTTTATTAACAAATAGAAAACGTAACATTTTAGTGCTGCAACATGAACCGTTTATGAAAGTTAAAAATGTAGCAAATCTTTTTCTCAGGGACATGATTCACATTTAACAACACAGACGAGCTTCTGTGCCGCTTATTTTCTTTTAGGAAACATGACAAGCGTGAGAACAGGTTTGCAAATGTAAAAATACCATAATACTCAGTCAACAGGTCCTTTTCAAATGGTGCGCCCACCTTTGGAACGAGTCGGATTCTTCGGATCTTTTTGAGCATGAAACGCATCCGTTCATGTTTCCGATCCAACAGTGATGTCGATATATTCATAAAAATGTGATGCTTCAGTGGAATATCCCAGACATCTTCGCTTTTAAAACATACGCGGCTCGATGCGTCATTTGGCCAATCGTGCGTTTGCACGAGTCTAAAATAAATAATGCTCCAGAGAACGACGCCCACCACCCAGCAGGAGGTTTACATTTGTACGTCGTCATCTCCTCAATATCGTCACCGTTCAATCCAACAAACCGTCTCAGTCAACGCTCGTCTTTTCGTGCCGAGGTCAATGCGTCTAAAGCCATAACAACAAACAGTCCTTACGGGCAGTTCCGGGGTCGGACGTCGGAAGAGCCACGAACGTCTATTCGTTTTTCAGACCGCCGCCATTTTGTTGCCTCAGTTTACGACGATGCAAGTAACCCGTGCGCTGCAGGCGGTTCATCCTCGCGCCCAAGAAGATGACGATGCTGATCGGCACGAGTTTGGTGGTCACCCATCCCTGAGAGGATGAAAGGAAGAAAATAGTATTAAAGTCTGCACGATTTATTGAAAAAAAATAGATAGAATAGATATAAAGATATCGGATATTAGCACGTGTGATATACATATCAAAAACATGTGATAATTTATCATTTTTATTGTACAAATCAAACTCATTTTAAATGCGCACTTAAACAATCAGTGTCACGTTCTGTAAATTTGTACTTCTATGTCTCGTTGTTGTTTACGTCTCCGTCTGTCCGTGAACTGTGCGACGCAGCTTGTTAGGCTCGGTTGCTATGGCGACGCATCTTGGCTCAGTATATCCAGTGAAGTAATACTAACTTCTGATCTAGTCAAACACTAGTGATCCAGTCACTCGTCTTTCAACCTCCTTTGTTAAAGCAACATATCGTAAGAACTTTTCATCTCGTCTCATTTGTTTTCTTACAAGATCGTGAACTTCCAAACAAACCTGTCCGTCTTCACCGTATGCTAACGAGCTAAGTTGTTAGCGTCATTTATAAAGTGTTGTGTGCGTGTACAAGGAGGTGGATTGATTATTGATTTGGTGATATCACGACGCGCCGGCGGCTCCTCTCTGATGTCGCTCAGTTTCACAGGAAACCGATGCAAGTCCCGCGAGACTGAGCGTTAGAAGAGATATTTTTCTACCATCATGTCGACACTGAAGCGCAGAAATAAACGAAAGGGAAATATCGCATCGTTTTCCTTCTTTAAACCCTGGACCTACACTACAGTACTCGCTGCTGCATGCGGCTACATTTTTAGGTGAAAGGGAAAAAAAAAAAAAAACAATCTCATTAATATCGATATCGCACTTATTTCCAATATGGTGGTCAAGTCACGGTATACGAGTCATTCAAATAGTTTTAAGTCATTTTAGTACAAAATATTAAAGCACCAAAAACTACCCAGAGCTGCTTTAATATCCAAATTATTGAATTTAAAAAAATAAAAAACGTTTCAACATTTGAAACGTATTCAAGTGTTATGACGCAGTTTTCCCGCCAACAAGTTACTTGTATTGAAATCTCACGTCATCATTAATGACGGCGCCAACTACTCGTTATATACTACTTGCTATACATAAAATAATCTAAGATTTAAAAAATTAAAATGACAACTTATGAGTATCTCTGTGGGTTTTAAAGTCCAGCACGTGTTCTGGTCTCACCATGACGGCGTGAGGGAAGTAGCCGTTGGTTTGGCTCTGAAGACCCACGGTGCTGAGCTCGGCCGCGACGTAGCGTTCTGGTGTGGGTTTGTCCAGGGTGGGCTTCCTGATGCGGGTCATTTTAGTGACCACGAAGAACGGCAGCACACTCTGCAGCAGACACAGGACACTTTGTTTACACAAACAATTCACCTGCACAGTTGCAGAACCAACCACTAGGGGGACGCGAGAACCTTTTCAACTCACCTGGATGATGATGCCCTGACGTCGGTATTCTTCCTGAAGACCCCTAGAGAAGAAGTCCACGAAAGCCTGAAACATTTCAGGTGTTCGGTTATTAAAGCTTCAGGCAAACAGCTTTGATTATACAATGTTAAGCATCCAGATTATGGGATGTTTCATTTGCTGCAGTGACGAGAACACACCTTGGTGGCGGAGTAGACCGTCAGGAGGGGCAGAGGGTACATCCCACTGGCCGAGGAGATGTTGAGGATCACACCTTTGGATCTGAAAGAAAGACATTTAAACATCAATTATTGAAGTCATTTTGTGGCACAGAACAGATTCTTGATTATGAATCGTTTTTAAACAATTTAATTGTTGTACGAATATCTTCATCTGCTGTTCATTTGCTACTTTTTTTACTTTCCTCTTAAAAATCATGTTCGACCAGAACATGGCTGTTATTTCCATGGACTGTAAAGTAATCATAAAACCTTTTTTTTTTACGCCCTTTACATTATTCACATCGTATGTTCATTTATGAGTCACATGACTCATATTACCCATGATTCTCTGCTTCAAGTCATCATACGTCATTAATGCTTCAAACCATTTTACTTTAAGAAGCATCTGCAAGTTTTCAAAGCGAATTTATCTTCAATTCTAGGCTTTTAAAAAAAAAAAATACACTTTTATTCTGGTAAAAATACAGATTAATTTTTAAGACATGAAGCTGTTCTGAAACACAACAAGGTGCATCAAAGGTTTTTAAACATTTTTTTAACATGCATTTTACTCTGAAGGTTGTCACTCCTTTATTTAAAAAAAGGTGGAGACTTTTAAAAGCATCTGCCAAGTGTATTTGTGTCCGGTCGCTTTGTTCTTTTAAACTGAGCCAAATACAAAACCTACACGTCAACACCGTCATCCTTCAGCCGCAACACAAACCTGCCACAACTTGACTTAAGCAACACTTGAACCGAACATATTTCACACACAACAGTGTAGTTACGACATGATGGCGCTCACCTTTGAGCCATACCAGGCAACACCAGACGAGTCATCTGGAGACGAAAACGACAGTTAAAATGATGGAGAACATGCAGAGTATAGAGTCAAAAGTGCAGTAAATATACTGTGTTGACCCTAAATAAATACACATTTCTAGAATAAACTATAAATAATGCACACAAGAATGTTCTTGAGAAAATACAAACAGAAATATTGATAGTGAGGAATAAATAAACTATAACGAGTGAGAATAAGATAATATTTCAAAATAAAATCACGTACCTGACACACTGAGGTCATGTTGACGTTGATCATGTTCGTGATGAACTATAAACAAACAAACACGTCGTCAGCTCTGACACAATATTTTTAAATCCCTCATTTTAATATTTCATCACAGGATTAACTTACTTTGTTCAGATCAGGAATGTGAAGGAAGTACTCGGGGTACGGGTAGGAAACGCCCACATTGTTGACTGTGGACATGAAAACATTTATTTAATGTACTTCTGTGGCTCGCCACTGACCAGACCATAATAATACTTGGTTTTATCTCCTTAAAAACTACCTTAAGATTCAGTGTTAGCGAGTGTCGTGTTAAAAGTATGACTTATTGAAGTATGAGGAACGTGATGATGGTTTTATCTACGAGATAATATATCGATCAATCTTGGGATTCAATTAATACAGGTTTTCATTTTTACATGAACAAGTGAATAATATTTAACATAATTTCATGTTCATCACAGCGTACGAGATGAATTAAAACTTTGAATAAATGAAAAAGTACTTACGAAGTTTCTCGATCAAGCAATAAAATTGATAATTTGTATTTCTTCATTATTAAATTATATAATTAAAGATAAAACTATTATTAGCATTTTAGCATAAACTGCCACCCAAGGTAACAATGAAAACATCTGTCAATCATCGTGAATCCGACGCCATCTCACCGAGAACGCCGATCTCCAGAGACTCCAGACCCGCTTCAATCTGGGAGTAAATGTCCGCCTTTCCAAAGTCCACGGCGATGGTCTTGGTCTCCACGTTAAACTGCGTCTCTGCGACGACCAGACGAGTTCAACACAAGAGACCGAATCCAAACTCAAGAGTCGTTTACGACTCGTCACCAAGAACCTACCGAGAGACTTCGCCACGTCGTCCAGTTTCTCCTGCGAGCGACTGATCAACATCATTGAAAATCCCCGACGAGCCAGCTGAAACGAAAACAGACCCGTTTGATCATTTAAACCATTAACAAGTGTAGAGTATTTGATTCAAAGACAGGTTTGACCTTGACCCAGAACCTTACAAAAGACCAACTCTTGTGTGAATCCATGAATAAAGTAACGTTTCCCGAGAATCCGACTCACCTCCTCCGCGTATGATTTTCCGATTCCATCCGTCGCTCCCGTGACGACTGAGGATAAAGAGAAACAGTTGAAGGTCAGTCAATGTTTCCAGAACCAAGTTACAAAGAGAGTGAATGAAGATCTGGATCAAATCCCAGCAAGTGAAGAAGTCAAGGCTACAGAGACAATATTTATTATTAGTTTCTCTACTTTCTTTTTTTCCTCAACCCATCAAACTCTGACTCCAGACTTTCTACATCATTCCTCAAAACCCACCCGTTCAAAATGGCCTACTATTATCCAGAACCAAGTGACAAAGAGAGTGAATGAAGATCTGGGATTTGATCCCAGCACACATACGTTCTTTTTCCCCACTAAACCCATTAGGAACTTTGACTCACGCCTGACTTATAATACACTATGTAAATATTATTTTCCTTTTCAAAGACTCAATTTAATGTATTTCTAAATAAGAAACGCGTCAGATGTTTACCTTATGAATCAAAACACCAGAACAAATAAGCATCAATAGAACCATATATGAAAAAATAAAATAAAAAAGTGTAAGTATTTTACACCCATTAGAGACTCTAATTAACTCTGGTCCAAATGACTGGTTGAGAGAAAAACAGAAAAAAGGCTGAAGT
Source organism: Callionymus lyra (assembly GCF_982586985.1). Lineage (NCBI taxonomy): Eukaryota > Metazoa > Chordata > Actinopteri > Syngnathiformes > Callionymidae > Callionymus > Callionymus lyra. Next base: position 26,382,212 of record NC_141825.1, on the reverse strand, counting down.
TACTTCACATCATGGGTGCTAAAGACCTGCATACCTCTGCCATGGAGATAATCTAAACCTCAATGCAAATACCAGAGAATGAAATGCACGACAATAATGACCTTCATCCCGTCACCGATTCCATGTTAATATATATAAGTTACTTTTGTTCTTTTACAATTCAAATATATTCAAGTTCCTCATTTCAACAAACTTTAATTAAAGCCAATATTTGAGGAGCTGCATTTCCAAGCAGACAACTATTGAAACACAATAAACTGAAGTCTTAAGGGAACCAACGTTTTCGTATCAAACGCAACATGAGGGAAAGTAATTGTCAAAGTTGACTTATAATTGGTTAAATAATATTTTCAAGTACTTACAATAAACCTTAATAACTTAACTTATTCAAGTCATTAACCCATCTTGTAACAAAGTTACCTAGAGATAACATCGGTTCTAGGAACCCGTGCTCCACCATCTAAACGTTGTTCGTCAGTCGTTTCAAGATAATATCTGAGGATCTGTTATGCAAGTGAACGCTGCAGCTCTGGGACTGAAAGCCTTTGGTTCTGGAGTCACTGTGAAGCTGCTACAAGCATCTCAGCAGAAACTGGCACCTGAAGAAGAGCGTTTGACTCTTGTTTTAACCACAGCAGACGCCAGTCGTCTGTAAAGATGCTCAAGGTCCAGTCCTAGTGCCGCGAAGTGCAACGGTTTCCCTCGTGTCTCCTGCTTATATCAGTTGGATTTAACCTGCGGATGGTTTGGAATATTGACCTGAAACACCTGAGACGACACCTGGAAACATCACCTGCAGCAAAACTAACCATCTTCACTTTAGTTTCCTCCTCGACTTGAAGGATCGTGGATGTTTCCTGTATTCGATTTGGTTTGTGAAAACTAGTAGTTTAGTTTTTCAGTTAATACTTTACAAATCAAATGAATTAATTCAGACTCAGATGTGCAACATAAACAAAATCAAAGTCAATGAGATCAAATTAAAATATTCAGATATAAATAGTTTAAACTCTAGAATGACCAGGTACAAGTATATAAGATGCTTTGGAATGTTTTAATTTAAGTTGCCATTACTTCATTAAAATAGAGCATAAATGATCTTTGTTCTATTTAATTTATGCCGAAACAAATTAGCTTAATTTGACATACAATCTATATCATCAACTGAGGAACAATTATTGAAGCCAACGGGTGAGAAAACAAAGTATACATCAGTTCCTCGAACAAACACGAGTACATTTAAGAAAGCGTTTTTAAAAATATATTTGCCAAGATGACCTACAATAGGAAATACATTTTATTTAGTCAAATATTGGTTGAAAAGTCCAACAAATTGAATGAGCTTGGGAATTTATCCCAAGGTCAACTTGTCTGACCGTCACGTGACCAAACAATTCATTTTCCCGCCTTTTTTTAAACCATCAATGAAGCTTCACGTGAAATCAAACGTTCGCATCAGTTTGACGTAAAGATTCGAATCAGCAGCTGCAGACAAGCCTGAAAATAATGCAGTTCACATGCCAGGCCTGCGTGTGGCGCTGCGACGCGCTCACAACAAACTAGAAGAAATGATGGCTCGTGTGCAGGAATTAGTTTCATTGATAGCAAGAGTTATACTGTGTCTCAAATCGCATACTTCTCTTAGTATACTAGAAGTTAGTATGCATCAGGATAGTGTACGTACTAACTAGTAACTAATCCTCCACAGATAGTATGTCTCAAACCTCATACTTCTCTTAGTATACTAGAAGTTAGTATCATCAGGATAGTGTACGTACTAACTAGTAACTAATCCTCCACAGATAGTATGTCTCAAACATACTTCTCTTAGTATACTAGAAGTTAGTATGCATCAGGATAGTGTACGTACTAACTAGTAACTAATCCTCCACAGATAGTATGTCTCAAATCACATACTTCTCTTAGTATACTAGAAGTTAGTATCATCAGGATAGTGTACGTACTAACTAGTAACTAATCCTCCACAGATAGTATGTCTCAAATCAAACTCTGCTGCTACACACTAACAGGAAATGACGCGACAGCTTCTTCTTCTACTACTATTTAAGGATGATTTCAACCAGCTGTAGGAACACTATCGCCACCTGCTGGCAGCACGTTTGGATCAAGAAAAAATATGAGAAACGAAATGTGAGATATTTAAGCTGGTATCAGCAGTGAAGACGTGTCATCCTTCTACTGTTGGCTGAAAATACACCTGTAAGTATATAAATATATATGCATGTATATATGACGCAACTTCCGTTTACAACGTCACTAAGATGGAGTCGTTTAGTGTAGAAAGTGTCCATCGATTCATACTCAGTTTTGTGTGTGTTTTAGTGTCAATCTAGTGTGTATGGAGCACTACATTTATATACTAAGAATTGAGACGCACTTATGCAATAAAAATACTAAATTTCAGTACACAAGTATGTGATTTGAGACACAGCACTGGAGTCATTTGAAATTCAAGTTTAGGGAAAATTAGTACTTGTGTTTGGAACCTCGTTACTGCACTTTACCAATACAAATATCACGTTTGAAATATAGTTAGTGTTTCTCCACATTTACCTCCAACAACCATTGATGATTATTTACACATCAGTCAACAGATCAACGTCTAGAGGATTCAATCAAAACGCATTTTTAATTAGAAAAAGGCATCTGTGTAGATTCAGCCACTTCCTTTCCAAACAGGAAGTGAAAAAAGTTGTTTTTTTTTACTTTTCACGCATCGTTTCTAATGAAAGTATTTACAGTTGTAGTGAACATTCCGGCGACAGATAAATATGTGAAAAGTGTGACTCAAATCACAAACAGCTAATCTGACAACAGACGCCAGGAATTCTAAGAAAAAAAACAATGTTGCAGATTCTTGAGTTTGATGGAATGTAACGAATGACATTGTTGCGCAAGAGCGACTGTAACACGATGATGACCTTCTTGACGAGAAGATAAATTATGTTTAAAAGTACATTTACAGCCATATTGTGTTGCAGACTAGTCAGGAATCACGTTTAATTTTTATCTTACGTCTATTAAAGTCTAGGATTATGCTCTAAATATTAATACAACTGGGAACATTTGAAATTGAAACATTAATGGACAAAGAAAAATAAATATAAATCAAGTATCTTCTCTTAATATTTCTGATCATTTATATAAAAGTTCTAAACGCCGGAGGTTCAAATCCAAAGATGTCGTTCAAATCCAAACGTGTTCAAACACGTGTTCTGACAAAAGACACATGTTTGACCAAAGAACCTTCACAGAAAATCACAGCAGAATCTAAACTGTCCAAACAGGATCATCGGGTCGAGCCGGTGCTACTCATGCATGATGACTGACACCCTCCCTCCGTCCCATCCTTCCTTCATTCATTCATTCTTCATCCCTTGCTTCCTCCCCTCTCCATCTATCTCTAACCATGACATAACAGACTGAAACCTGTTTAATGTCTCAATGTCACCAGAGGGCGTCATGAAAACCGAAATTAAGAATTTTAAAAACTTTGAATTAAGTCATTTACTAAAAATAAATATTCATATTTGTTGGGAAAAAAAAAGTCAAGTTCCCCCTTTTTTCTTTTTAAACCATCCGAGCATGCGGTGAGCAGAGTCTTCTGGTGACGTCATAACCAGCAAATGTGACGAAATAATGAGTCAGCGTTGATATTTATTTAGAGCATAATCCTAGACTTTAAGAACAATAGACGTAAGAAATAAAACGGGATCATTTGGATTTAAAAAGGGGTTTTACGGTAAATTAAAATCACCCGAATGGTAATATTTAGATTCTACACTTTCATCAGTGATTAATATTAAATATATACAATTCTATCACAATTTAACATTAGGAATGTTACGCAACAAACAAAAAGATTAAATCAAAGATTAATAAGACGATTGGAGAAGCGATTAAAAATAAAATAAAAACCCTGAGATCACGTGGACGTTGAAGAAAAGAAAGTGATTAAAGCTGATCACACCTGAACACACCTGAACACACCTGTGGCTTTTTTCATTCAACGCTTCAAGATCCATTTTAACACTAAAGTTTCAAAGTTTGTTTCTCGTTCACAACATTATCAGAGAAAAATAAACCAAACCTGCAGTTTTTTAAAATAAAGTTTTCAGGTGAACCAGACTCACCTGCCCACCTGCCCAGCTTCGGCGAGAGCAGCTGCCCGTTCCCCAGGACCCAGACCCTGAACCCGGACAGGAGCCTGTAGAGGAGCCACAGGACCAGCGAGGCCACCGTCAGAGACCCGACCCAGAACAGAGGGGTCTCGAGCGCGCGCAGACTCTCTCGGACCTGGTTCATGGCTCGTGCGGAACAAGAGGATCTCAAGGTCACAGGTTAAAGTGCTCTGGCGTCAGACAGGTGCGCTGCTCACCTGTGGCTGACAGACCCACCTTTATATCGCGTCAACGGCGCTGATTGGCGGCTGGTGACGTCAGTCCGCGAGGCCACGCCCACAAACCGGTTTACCTGCGAGAAGGTGTTGGAACCACTTTAGATGGAAACACAAGCGTTGAGTCCAGAACAGGTTTGTTGGTTTCACTGACGATTGTTGAGAACCGTGACGGTTTCAGAAGGGATTCCCAACATGTGGCGCCACTGAGGAGGTGGATCTGTTGATCATCCAATCAAAATATAGAAATATAGAATCAAAAAAAGATTTATTTGATTGAAGTTGTCTTTTTGTTGCAGGGCCACTGTTTTAATGATTCAATCACAAAATAAGTGTTTTATTTTAAGTCTTTTTTCACTTTAATCAAAAAGAAAACACTGCAAAACCTTTTTCACTTCAATCAAAAAAGTTACATAAATCAAAAAAATAAAATACTTCAAGAATATTATCACTTCACTTAAAAAAATGTTTTGAAAGGAACTTTTTTTAATCGAATTTAATTTTTGATTATATCTTTTATTATATTTTATTGAAAACTTTTCTTTATATTTTTTTTCTGATTGAATTAACTTTATTTTGATTGAATAAACCTTTTTTTTTTATTGAATCATTTTGTTTTTTATTGAAAACTTTTTTTTAATTGAATAATAAAGAATGAAATCTACCTTCATACTTCACCCGTTCATTTCAGAATATATATATATATATATATATATATATATATATATATTTTATTGGCAGTTTCATAAACACAACATAGGAATACTTTGTAATGACAGTACGGTATACAACTTCAATATAAATATAATTTATATTCGTACGTGTGATTTTAATATAGTTTAAAATAATATACACATTATTAAAATACATTTTAAGTCTGGAACAAAGGGACTGAAGCTCATACAAAAAATACAAAGAAAACATGAAAAGTTAGTACTTGTACTAGTAAGGCTTCATAGTTTTATTGGATTGACGCAGAATCAATTTGGTCCAAATAACAGCTTCTTTAAGAGTTTTTTTTATGTCCAAGTTATTAAAAAATGTGTAGATGGAATAAATCCAAATGAAGTACAAAAGTACTCACACTTTGGCTTCTAAGTAGATGGAATAAGTACAAGAACGTATATAAACAGTAAAACTAATTCCACATAGCTTTAAAAATGATATTTTTGACTTTTTTTCTTGCGTCAAGAACTGTTGAAGTTCTTTGAGTTTATCTGGATTTAAGAAGGTTTTAAAGCGTCTTCACATGAACGGTTCAGAACAGACAAGAAAACCAAAACTTGATCGAACACTGAATCAACATCTACGAGTGTATTCATGATGATTTTATTTGATTGAAGGCTTGAGTTAAAAACAAAGCCACATAAACTGGCTCCTTGGCAGAGGTATGGGTTGTAACAGTGCTGTTAAAGTTGACCTGATTAAAGGTTTAGTCGTCGGTCACTCGCACACAAACACAACACGTTGGTTCTTCCAGTAAAATACTCTCCAGATCACATGAAACGTAAAGATTTTAGTTGTTTTTTGCAACATTTCTGACACAAAACCAACTTCTAATGAGTCGCTGTGAGTACAAAGAAGTCGAGGGTCAAGGGTCGAGCCAGTTTCTGTAAACATCCCAGAACATACAAGAAAAGGAGGCAAACACAAATCCTCTCTAGTGAAACTGAAACATTGATGGTTTTTACATGAGAGGAAGTGAAAAGGTACAAAAGCCTCAATGTTACAGATTTATAAACTGATTTGTGTCGACGTGTGACTCAATATGAAATAAATCACCAGAATTTATCAATCAAGAAATAAATAATCAGACCTTTAGCCAAAGATGGAGCTTTGGTTTAAACTCAGAGACTATATATCCATCTATATCTATATAGATATATATAGATATAGATTTAAATATATAGATAGATATATAATATATATAGATATATAGATGTAGATATATATAATATATATATATATATATTATATATATGTTATATATATCTATGGATATAGATATCTATATATAGATATATATATATAGATATAGAGGACAAATACATGTCTCTAGTTCAACACTGAACAAAACTGACCACAAACTGTTTCAAGTGAGAAAAATCTATAAACTTAAATGTCACAACACGATCTGGATCTTATAATCTATGTGTTTGTGTCGTTGACACTATTGTAACAGTTTATTTAGTGTCTAAACCAGAAGGATGTGTCTCGTCTGCAGTTCATACTAAACTCTGTAGCCAGAATTCTGAGCCGCTCTAGTAGAAGAACTCACATTTCTCCTTCAAACTCTTCACTGCAAGTTTCTACCTCCATACCTCCTTCGCTACAAGACTGACAGACACTTCATTCAGAATCAGATCTAACTTTTATTATCACCTTCATGACCTCTGGGTTTGACTGGAAAAATCTTCAAAATAGGCCAAATATGGATCAGAAAATTAAAAAACATTAAGATAAAAATTCTTACTATAAATACTAAATAGTTGAAGACGTTTCTAATCGCGATATGTAAAAGAACTACAGTCGAAAATGTGAAATACTTTTTAAAAACCGTTTATTTAGAAGCAATTTTCCATTGAAACTATGAGCCGATTAATCCTGAAAACATTTCTTTTAATTCAAGTTGTAAATACATAAAGAAAATAAAACACATAATCAGTAAAGCTGATCTAATATAACTATAAAACACTTGAATACGTCATATTTTCAAGAATTTCTCGGTTGAAATGCTAGTTTTTCACAAATCATTAATTTAGATCCAAACAATCAACGGCGAACACGGAGCTTCGATGTCCAGATGCCTTTCAATTTTGTTCTGTCCAGAGACGAGATCCTCGTGTCGACCGACGGAACAAACGTCGCCGAAGAGCGTCTGCGACGAGCAGAGACCGACGTGTGGCGTGACCAACAAAAAATGAGGAAATCAGAAACATGATCCCAGAACAAAAGTTCTACATCCGTACACACTCCAGTCCGAGGTCGGCCAAAAGTATAAAAAAAAAAAAAAAAGATAAAAAGGATGGATGAACTTAAGCATTTTTGAAGAGGTAAAAATATGTATCCTTTTACACAATTGGACAAAGTACACACAACAGTACTCCACACAAGTTTGGCTAAGAGAGAAAAAAATGCAGTTATTTTGTCCGTTTGAGTGACTAAAAAGCCAAATAATATATGAAAAATAAGTTTACCATTTAAAAAAAAACTAAAAAACATCAAATTCATCCTTCTTGGAACATCGACAATTTTCGACAAAGTCACGACCGGCGACTCAGTAGATTCGGCCTCGACCTCGGCTTCCTCGCCCACTGAAGCCTCGACCCCGACTGCCTCGGAAGCCGCCGCCGCCGCCGCCGCCTTGTTCTGTGAAATAAAACACAATAACGTTGTTAGAAATAATAATAAAATGGCGTCTATGACACAAACGTCCTCATGGTTTAGTATTAACCACGTGTGAAGATATAGGTCAGGGGTCGGGAACCTTTTTGACTCAGAGAGCCATGAAAGCAAAATATTTGGAAATTTATTTCAGTGAGAGCCATATAAATAATATTCAGATGTAAGAATCTGTGCTTGACACGAATTCAAGCCCTTTTCCTTTGTTCATCAAAATCAACAAAGAATTCAGACGGGTTCATCCCTTTCCATGCCTCCATTTCAATATGTCCATCATATTTAAATGAAGCACAAGACTAACATTTCTCCATTTCTGTGATCATGAAAAAACAAAAACTAATGAAAACATGAATTCAAACTAACAGTTTATATTTGTTAATTTTAAACATGTCTGATATGAATCACACAAGTGGATTAATTAAATTTCAGATGAAGTTTAACGAGAATAAAACTGTTCATCAGTAACTTCACATCATCATCGCTTTGTCTGATCGTCTCTGACGTCATTAGAATGTGTCTCACCTGCACCTGTTTAACGTGTTTGTGTTTCTGCGTATTCTTATTACATTCGTGAGATAAAGGTCATTTACAAATAGTCATCATGTGATGGTGTATTAATGCAAGTGTGTTTTAAGGACTCGATCACAAAAGGAAAACCAGCATTTGTTGCTTTCATTGAAACCTGCAGCTTAACTTTGATGGACCTGACGTCATGTTTCTGTGACTCTAGAGAAGAACCTGAAGCCATCAAACGCGCATTATTTTGTTCGATATATTATTTTAAAAAAAACAAGCTTATAATTCTATATCGTTTTTCTGAATTGCGTAAAATGACTGTCGCACGTTTTGCTCTTTTTATTCTCGATTCATATGATCTCTTCCGTGCGTTCAGTGGAAGAGGCGGGAGCTCTGATTGGCTGCTGTGCATGTCAATCAAATTTTCAACCAATCGGCACAATAACCATTTGATTAATATGCACAGCAGCCAATCAGAGCTCTCTTTACTATTTTCTTATATCATATTTTATTAAATCACGCGATCTACTCGCAACAGCTTCGCAAGCCAGATGCAATCATCAAAAGAGCCACAGGTTCCCGACCCCTGATATAGGCGATAATAGAAAAAACACTTCTAGGAGATTTAATGACTGTTACCATAAGCGAAGTTGCCGATGGTGGCGCTGTATTTGCCGCTCGGGGGGTTGTAGATCTGCCGGGAGTCCCTTCGTGGTTGTGGAGAAACGACCTTTTTCACGCCGGCTGCGAATCCGATCTCTTCGCTGGAGGCGCGCTTGGGTCTGCGGGAGAGATCGACATTGATTGATTGATTGATTGACTGATCCGACGGCGTTCTGACGCTCAATCGATCGCACTCACGCCACGGCGTCCGTCTTCTGGACGGGCTTCCAGGAGAGAGTGATGGCACTTTTGAACGACGGAGGGTTGTGGAACAGATCCTGTGGACGCACGAGTTGAAAAGCAATTTAACACAAATGGAAAAATACAGATGCGACTATAGAATGTCAGGAGTGCCATAATCATCTAATAAAAAGTTACATTTAGCGTTTGAATTACAGGAGGAAAACAGTCAAGGAAATAGTTTACATTTTTGGAAATTCACATTTTTGTGTGATTTCCCCCCCCTAAGCCATTTAAACGACTATATTCATATTGATTTAAATACATTTCGATATATTTTTACTACCCCCCTTTCAATCGAAGACTTACTATTCCAATTAAGGCTGCACGATATATCGAAAAAATATCAATATTGCGATACTGGCACGTGAAATATCCACATCGAAAACATTTGATAATTTATCCTTTTTTTTGTATGAATCAAGCATTTCTTAAATGCTCACTTCGACCAATCAGTGTCACGTTCTGTAAAGTTGTTAATTTGTACTTCTATGTCTCGTTGTTTACGTCTCCGTCTGTCAGTGAACTGTGCGGCGCAGCTTGTTAGGCTCGGTTGCTATGGCAACGTGTCCTGTCGGTGCGCTGACTAGGCTCAGTATATCCAGTGAAGTAATACTAACTTCTGATCTAGTCAAACACTAGTGATCCAGTCACTCGTCTCTTTCAACCTCCTTTGTTAAAGCAACATATTGCAAGAACTTTTCATCTCGTCTCAGTTGTTTTCTTATAAGATCGTGAACTTCCAAACAAACCTGTCCGTCTTCACCGTATGCTAACGAGCTAAGTTGTTAGCGTCATTTATAAAGTGTTATGTGTGCGTGTACAAGGATTTATTATTGATTTGGTGATATCACGACGCGCCGGCGGCTCCTCTCTGATGTCGCTCAGTTTCACAGGAAACCGATTCAAGTCCCGCAAGACTGAGCGTTAGAAGAGATATTTTTCTACCATCATGTCGACATCGAAGCGAGATTAAGCGAAATGGAAAACACTGCATTGTTTTCCTAACGTGAACCCCGGACTTACACTACAGTACTTGAAAATATCGCACATATTTCCAATATCATTCAGCCCCAATTCCAATCATGGCACTCCTGGCATTCTCCATATGTGTTAAGTCAAATGTCGTTTGTCTTGAGATAAGATTGAAGTACCTTGATCAGCACGTTGATGTTGTTCGTGATCTTAAGAGCCACGACTTTGATCCTGTTCTATAGAAACAAAAGAAAACAGGTTGACGTCCCATCTTTGGATGCTCGTTGAGAAATAGTGCAAACGTCAATTACCTCTTCCGTTTTCAAAGCGTCGCCAGTCTTCCCCTGCAGAGCCACTCGCAGCTGTCGGATGTAGACCTGCAGACCTCTGGCGAAATACTGTAACCTGCAGAACAAGACCATTTAACGACTCGTTCATTCCACGAGTTTTGTCAAGTGACGTCACAAGGAACCAGACCTCGCTTCCTCTGGCCAGTTCTGCTGGAAACTCAACACGAATTGAAGTATAAAAGAAGGGACTGTGCGAGTGAAATCCACACCTGATCTTGAAGTCCTTGAGCTGCTCGGCGTCCACCTTGTCGATGAGGAAGTCTGGCAGTTTCTTGCCGAGCTGGTGGAAGCTGAAGAGGAGACACTCCACGTAGCTGAACTGAAGCTTGGGCTCCTCGTTGGCGGCGTTTTCTCCCTTTTCTACCTCCTCTGGTGGCAGCGGCATGTATTCCTGCAAACAAGATTAAAAAAATGTATAAAGAAATGGAAAGCACAACATTTAAAATGAGTTTGATGTACATTCACTACTGCCTGAAACAACTTTTATTTTGAGGAGAAAAATAGATAATAATTTTCGGCCTCCAGAGCGGCTTTCAATGTAAAAATGATTTGGACTTTAAATACACATCAAGCACTTAATACCATCATTTCTCTTTCAAAGTAAACAAGTCAGAAAATGTTAAAAATAACGATGAAGGGAAACTACCTAAAAGGGTTTAAAGCCCATTTTAAACTTGGACAGCCCGCCTCATTTGTGGCTCAAAATCAAAAGTGGATTAATGTTGGTGATGAACTTTAAATATGTGTCTTATATAAAGTGTTTAAGATAAAGGACAAAAAAGTTTCAGTTTTTTTTATTTAAAAGCAAAACTTGCGTTGAAGGAAAGGATTTTTTTTAAGTGAAAGAAAGAATAAGAGATAAGATGAACTGAGCCGCAAAGACTGAGAAAACTAAATTAAAAAAAACCTTTTATAGATATATGTAAATATAAACTTTGTTTGGCTCATGATTAAGTTTGACATCCCTGGTTCAAAGAAATGCGACGCGTTTTAGTTTCATAACAAATTAATCCCCTTAAACTTATTCACCTTCCTAAGCAAACTGAAAAGATAAGAGGCATCGTTACGGTTCATCCCGACAGGATTCTCACCAGCAGTTTGCCGAAAAGCATCTTGAGGTTCGGCTCCAGTTTGTCCATGTCGCCACAATAGGGGCTCATTTCTGCCAGGAGCTTCAGCACCTGCAGCACAGAGAAGACACACAAATGTCAAACCTCGAAACATACCGAGAATCTGAGGTGCCACGAGCAGAAACTGACCTCTAGTTGAATGTCCAGTTCAGCCACAGGACTGGTCAGGGAGCTCAGGTTGGTCAGAACGTGTTCGCAGAAGTACGTAACAAACCTCGTAGAATGAACATTTTTCTGGAAAACGAAAAAACAAATCATGACACGATAATTACGAACATGTTCGATCAGAGAGCATTTGGTCAAATCGTTGCACTCACAGAAAAAAGGGGCAGAGCCTGGCGGGTGCACTGCAGCAGACGGTCCACGGTGTCTGGGTCTGAGGGGTTGAGGGACTGTTCCAAGAACGCCTGCTCCACCACCAGCTCCACGAGTTGTTGACGCCCGTTCACCGTCTGCAGCACTTTCAGTCCCGACACGACACGCATGAGCAGAACAAACTCCTCTCCTGTGACGTCCTCCAGCACCTGTGCAGAGAAATCATGACACCGATAAAACATACAACAAGACTACAGACCTTATGGACGAGGGCTGCACGATATTGGAAATAAGTGCGATATTAGATTGTTCGGAAGTTCACGAGTAAACAATTTCCCAAAGGAGACCTCCTGAGGGATCAATAAAGTTTTACCTTACCTTACCTTATCTTATAAGAAAACAACTGAGACGAGATGAAAAGTTCTTACAATATGTTGCTTTAACAAAGGAGGTTGAAAGACACGAGTGACTGGATCACTAGTGTTTGACTAGATCATAAGTTAGTATTACTTCACTGGATATACTGAGCCAAGTCAGCGAAACCGGCAGGACACGTTGCCATAGCAACCGAGCATAACAAGCTGTGCCGCACAGTTCACAGACAGACGGAGACGTAAACAACAACGAAACATAGAAGTACAAATTGACAACTTTACAGAACGTGACACTGATTGGTCGAAGTGCGTATTTAAGAAATGCTTGATTTATACAATAAAAAAGGTAAATTATCACATGTTTTCAATATGCATATCACACGTGCCAATATCACGATATGGATATATTGTTCAGCCCTACTATGAATAAACGTTTCTTAAAAATTAAACAACTGAAAAAGAGAAACGAAGCAAAGCTTCAATAATAGAGTCAGTAGGAGAATCTCAACCTTTTTCGTCTCTGCAAAGATGTAATCTTCAACTTCCTTCGTCATGACATCATCAGGTAGAGTCTTCAGTTTGGTAGCTAAAAACTTGATGGCTCGCTCCCGCACAACATCCACGCCCTGCAGGATCTGAGAAAAGAGGCCCCCGAGGGTCCCTAGACACAAGGCAAGAGAACCAATATGAGGATTCAAAGCTATACAAGTGGTGGCTCGGCTACACAGAAGATAGAAAAACTAAAATCCTACTAAAAGGAATAGACTGAGGGTGGGTCAAAAAAAATTTTTTGGAAAAGTAACAATGTTCGTTCTACAAAAGTGCATGAAACAAAGGATGAAAACTCAAGAAAACAATAACTTTAAAGGAGCCTTACCACATATAAAGGCTAATATGGGTGAGATGTTTTTTTCATGAGTTACATTTGAATTAGTACCGTTTCAGTTGTATACGTTCGCTTAATGTACTATTAGATTTCTTATTACTTGAACATGTTCTCTTCTAAGAAAAAAAACATTCTACATTAGTCTTAAATGTGAGAGATTTGTTTCGCACGAGTAGCAAAGTAGTTATTGGTAGAAATTCAACACTGCAACTTGACATGTTAACGTAACAATGAGATAGTCCGATGTGTTTCCGTGTACATTGATCAGAAACTTACCTTTGGCGTCCATTTTAAAAATGGAAATGAGTGAAGCCGTCACTTGGTTGAATTCTGTTGTGTCGTCTGGAAGTAAAAATGTTATGCGAGGTCAAAACAAGTATCAATATAATGTTTAGAACACAATACATGTAAATGTAATTCACGTATAAACACAAAATAAAACAGCTTGAGAAATTGAACAATTTCAAATAATTCCAGTAGAGTAGAAGATAATTAGAAAACCTCTTTACACTAATGATCATTTTTTAAATGCTCAAGCCCACTAATACATTATGTATCGTGTATTCCTGCTTTTCCACATAACTAAAGAAACAGATAATTTTTTAACCTGCTATAAGACACCACAGGAAACAGCCTGTGGCCTCCTCGTCTGTGTTTACAGACCGCGGTAAAATACTATTAATATGTGGGTCATAAGGTAAGGTAAAACTTTATTGATCCCTCAGGTAGCCACAGAAAATACAGCAATTTTCATAAAAAAATAATAAAAATAAGAACAAGAACATAAAGAGAAAGAACAAGATTATACAATCCAAGTAAAGAGAAAGAACAAGATGATACAATCTAATCATAAATCATATACCTGTTTGAAGGAGCTGAGTGAGAATATCTGCAACCCGAACAATATTTTCAACAGCTGCAAAACGTGGAAGTTCTTTTATAGCCTGCCGGCGAATCTGAAGGATGAGAAGAAAAAAAACACAATTTAGAGCTTTGGAGGACGACAACATGAATATGTGGTCACCGTCAAGTGAACAAAGCGATGGTGGATCATGACATCCAGGTTCACTCACAGAAACATCGTCATCTTCACACAGATCAAGCTGTGCGTCGATAGCTGCGTCCGCCAGTTCTGGAAAGCTGCTGAAGAACTTGGGGATAAACTGTGCCGCCAGACGCTTTTCCTTTGGTCCGCCTTTCACGCCATCCAGAATGGCTTGGTAGGCATCTTTATGCTGGGAAAGAAACACATACAATCAATATTTTAAAGCAAAATTACAGAATGAAAAACTATGAATGAAATAAGAAGAGATGAATAGAATACAATAAAATAAATACATTGACATAAAATGACAAACACAAATTTCATATTGAGGGATCAATAAAGTTCTACCTAACATGTAGAGGGAAAACATGTTTTTAAATAATATTACTCAGCAGTGCTTTGCATGTTTTAATTTATATTTGGTGTATATAAACACATCTTTAGAATTCTGATAACATTATACGTTTATGAACTTAAAGCTTCTTCTTACTCTTATTCTTTTAACAAATTAAATGAGTATTTATTTCGCTTTATATTCGTTTTAGCAAAAAAAAAAGGACTACAAAATATAATCTGTTGGATTTTAAATTGGTATAGTATCGAATTAACATGTATTAACAAGATATTTTAACAGTGAAACACAATCTTGTTTAGTTAGAATTAAAATGAGACATTTAATTTCATTCTGAACCACAAGCCTGAGGAGGCAACTGAGGCTACACTACACTGGCACCACCATGTTTGAGTGCATCACTCTGTCGTGGGTCCAGCTAGCATAGCATGCTAACAACAACCGTACTTTAGCATTCGTGGATCATAGAAAGATTTGTTTTAAAGTGATATATTGAGGACTTGTTCTACCTGTCCTGGGTCATCCTTCGCGTCCGCGAGGATCCCGTAGTTTCGATAGAGATCTTCGATGGTGACCGCCATCAGCGCGAGCACGGGGGAGCTAGCTGCCTGTGTGGAAAACGACGGGAATAAAAAAAACAACAGAAAAATCTCTCTCTCTGAGCCGGTTCTCGCACACGCCGAATGTTACATAGACGTCAACACCGGTGATGGGACGAGTGTAGAAGGGAGAGGAGGAGGAAGACGGCGGTAAACAAGCGAACGTCGCGACTGTCCGCGATATTTGAAGAGCGTAGATGCTAATGCTACGGAACAATGAACGACGCGCATGCGCAGGAGTGCAACAAGCGATCGATTTAGGCTTGATGACGTCACTAAAGTAAGTGCATAGGGACAAAATACAGGGACGGCAGTTTACGTCATATTTTATATCGTCAAACTACTGCATATTGACAAAAATAACTTTAACCACATATTTTTTTATTTTACTTATTATTATTATTTTATTTACAAATGATTACGTTCCTTCAATAACGCTATCAACACATTTCTTATTCTTGGGAAATTGCTCATGCACTATGAAGGACGATAAATGACTTAAATAAATTTATAAATACGTAACAAAATGTATGAATGTATAAATACATAAATAAATGTTACGATAAATATCAAACGTCTAAATAAATAAATGACTTCTTGTTCATTTTTTGTCAAAGAATGAAGCTATTTACGTATAAATACACATTTTGTCATTTATACATTTTGACTTTTAGGTAGAACTTTATGGTAGAACTGTATTGATACCTCGGGATCAATAAAGTTATATTTATACATTTAGTCTTCTATTTATTTATACATTTTGTTACGTATTTATACATTTAATCTCACCTCTGCTTTAACTTGTATCTGTGCATTAACTTTGTTCTTTGTTTTGTTTATATCCTGTCTATTAGTTGATTATTTAAGTTTGTTGATTATTTACTTCATTTTGTTGGTTATTTATTTTCTTGAATGTCTTTATTAATCTCTGTTTAAGTCTTTAACTGTTAAGTCTTTAATTGTTTTAAGAGTTTAATGTCTTTAATGTTTTGCATCGTGTGTCAGAGAGAACCACAATTGAATGTATGCTGTACGTCTTAATACATGTATATTTGACAATAAAAGAACTTGACTTGACTTGACTTATCATCCTTCATAATACACAACATCAGATTCATGAAAGCAAAACCTTTGCTTTCCATCTTGTATAAGGGGTTCAATGCTTTTATCTCTAAAATTAAATGAAAATGATTTGAAACTCTTTTAGTAGAATATCTCAACATTACTTATTATCATATTCCTGTATTTTTATGTTTCAATTTTATGTCTGTCTTTGTTTTTCCATATAATTTTGTAGAAGAAAATATTACATGTAGTATTTGTATTCATTGGATATTATGTAAAATGGCATATTTCTCTGTATACTTCGAAAATATTATTTTTGTTAAACATAAAAATGTCGTACCTTAAAAAGGGAATACTTAATTTGTATGGAATACTGAAGAAACAAGTCCAATATAGAAATAATGTGAAATGTTGTAAGTTAGTGCATTACAAAGTATATAGAAGAAAACTATAATGAGTAATATATAACATATTTTTCACATTTACATTCTTAAGTAACCTAAATCTTCATTTGTATTTTCAATTTTCTCACAAATACTTCCCAAACAAACGAATTAACATAATACAAATAAATAAATAAATGTTTCATTTATGCTGTATGTCTCGATACATGCATATTTGACAATAAAATATCTTGAACTTGAAAAAGAGAGTCATAGAGCAAACAATAATCAAACACATTACTTAATTTTGAGAGACTAATATTATTTTTCACACATTGGGAAAGTTTAAGTGGTCACTTCAGATCACAAACAATATTAACCATACATAAACACTATAGTATGATGTACAGTACACATCATTTAAAATACGAGTAAAATAAATAATAATGGTAATAAAATGACAATCATTTAAATAATAATATAATTTATTTTAAAATTTTAATCATAAAATTAACGCCATAATAATACAAAATATACATATAGAAAATCAATAAACGTTAGTGCATCATTACTAAATATTATTAAAGTTCACGTCAATTCGATTTTAGTTCATAAACACCAGCGCCATCTTGGTTGGGCTTCGCGTCGTCACGTGTCCAGACAGTGGCCAATCCCAGCGCGGAGGCGGGGCTTCGTTCAAGAGGCGCGAGCCGTTGAGTCGCCATTTGAAAAATATTAAAGAGAGTCGAGATCGAAATGTGACGCGAAAGAGTTTTTCTCGCCTCCTCTGCCGTCATGGCGTTAAAAAAACGGATTTAAATCCCGAGCCTCGTTGTTGGACGACATGGCTCTTCATAACCTCGTGTTTGTTGTGGACGTGGACGAGGATTTTCAAGAGAAACAACGTTTATTAAAGCGAGGAATTCTTGGGATATTGCTCCAGTACGGCCTGAAGTATGGCTTCGACAAGGTGCGCTGGGGTTACAAGTTCTTCCAGTCCAGGTCCGGCCGGAATGGAAGTCTCGCCTCCAGAGGCTCGGACTATAAGCAGCTTCGCGTCAAGACTTTCGAGGACTTCGAGCAAGAGCTGGACGCCATGTTTGACGTGAAGGACGCGTCGTCGTCTCATCGCAACAGGTCCTCGTCGGTCCAGAGAGCTTTGAAAGAAGTGGTCCTGGACTTCCAGTGGGATCAGCCTGACATCACCTCACCCACCAAGGTGTCTCTGAGGCCCAGGAGGTCCAGTCGCTCCGGGAATCCATCCGTGGTCCAGGAAGATGCTTCGAGCAGCGGCAGGAACTTTGTCTTCATGGTGTCTAAGTGGCCAAGAAGTTGGACACAACTGGTCAGTTATCTGTGTGTGGAGGAGACAGACAGAGAAGCAGATGTTTCTCAGCTCATCCTCCCCAAGAACATCCATGACATGATGGTCCAGAGACGTGTGGTCCTGCACTGGGTTGACAGCACACCACAGCAGCTGGTGAGACAATAAACTCTAGTTTGTTGACAATAAACTGTAGTTTGTTGACAATAAACATAAACTGTAGTTTGTTGACAATAAACATAAACACTAGTTTGTTGACAATAAACATAAACTGTAGTTTGTTGACAATAAACATAAACTGTAGTTTGTTGACAATAAACATAAACTCTAGTTTGTTGACAATAAACATAAACTCTAGTTTGTTGACAATAAACTATAGTTTGTTGACAAAACATAAACTCTAGTTGGTTGACAATAAACTGTAGTTTGTTGACAATAAACATAAACTCTAGTTTGTTGACAATAAACTATAGTTGGTTGACAAAACATAAACTCTAGTTTGTTGACAATAAACTGTAGTTTGTTGACAATAAACATAAACTCTAGTTGGTTGACAATAAACTGTAGTTTGTTGACAATAAACATAAACTCTAGTTTGTTGACAATAAACATAAACTCTAGTTTGTTGACAATAAACATAAACTCTAGTTTGTTGACAATAAACATAAATTCTAGTTTGTTGACAATAAACTATAGTTGGTTGACAAAACAAACTCTAGTTTGTTGACAATAAACTATAGTTGGTTGACAAAACAAACTCTAGTTTGTTGACAATAAACTCTAGTTTGTTGACAATAAACTCTAGTTTGTTGACAATAAACTCAAGTTTGTTGACAATAAACATCAACTCTAGTTTGTTGACAATAAACTCTAGTTTGTTGACAATAAACTCTAGTTTGTTGACAATAAACATAAACACTAGTTTGTTGACAATAAACTCTAGTTTGTTGACAATAAACTCTAGTTTGTTGACAATAAACTCTAGTTTGTTGACAATACACTCTAGTTTGTTGACAATAAACTCTAGTTCGTTGACAATAAACAAACTCTAGTTTGTTGACAATAAACATAAACACTAGTTTGTTGACAATAAACATAAACTCTACTTTGTTTTCCACGAAAGATATATTTTGTTTGTCAGAATTCACCAAAAGTTGTTTGTTGTTGTTGATTAGGTTCCGTCTCACGAGGATAACGTCGGTGCCAACAAGCTGGCTCAGGTGTTGGCACAGGTCGAAGGTCAAGTCATCCCAGTGCTCGCCCTCATGACCTCGTGCGACCGACGCCGGCCCCGGTGCAGACGTGACACGTTTACGTTCTGCTCCAGTGTCGAACACCTGCTGTCGTCTAAGCCGCCGCACAGCGTCGCCTTCCCGGGAACAAGTTGCATTCTACGTTTTACTCATGGTTAGTGGCGTTCAGAAACAAACAATACGTTTTTGATACGCTTGGATTATTTTAAGTTTTAGGATACACTGAATAATAGTAAGTAAATAAGTGATATTTGTAGGGCGCTTTTCTAGACCTGGGTCACAAAGCGCTTAAACAATCAAAACAATACCCAATAAAATATATACATTAAAAGATCAAGACACACAAGACAAACACAAGAGTCGCAGAGAATCAAGGAAAAGTTCAAATAAAAGTGTCTTTAGATGTTTTTTGAAGGAGTCAGTAGATCATCAAATACAGATGTTTCTTGAAGGAGTCAGTAGATCATCAAACACATGTTTCTTGAAGGAGTCAGTAGATCATCAAACACAGATGTTTCTTGAAGGAGTCAGTAGATCATCAAACACAGATGTTTCTTGAAGGAGTCGGTAGATCATCAAACACAGATGTTTCTTGAAGGAGTCAGATCATCAAACACAGATGTTTCTTGAAGGAGTCAGTAGATCATCAAACACAGATGTTTCTTGAAGGAGTCAGTAGATCATTAAACACAGATGTTTCTTGAAGGAGTCAATAGATCATCAAACACAGATGTTTCTTGAAGGAGTCAGTAGATCATCAAACACGGAGATGTTTCTTGAAGGAGTCAGTAGATCATCAAACACAGATGTTTCTTGAAGGAGTCAGTAGATCATCAAACACAGATGTTTCTTGAAGGAGTCAGTAGATCATCAAACACACATGTTTCTTGAAGGAGTCAGTAGATCATCAAACACAGATGTTTCTTGAAGGAGTCAGTAGATCATCAAACACAGATGTTTCTTGAAGGAGTCAGTAGATCATCAAACACAGATGTTTCTTGAAGGAGTCAGTAGATCATCAAACACAGATGTTTCTTGAAGGAGTCAGTAGATCATCAAACACAGATGTTTCTTGAAGGAGTCAGTAGATCATCAAACACAGAGATGGTTCCAAAGCTTAGGAGAAACAGTCTGGAAGGATTTCTCTCCTCTGGTCTGGAAGTTCAGGAACCATCAGTAGATTCTGATCCTCAGACCTCAGAGCCCGAGCTGGGGTGTAAGTCTGGATCATTTAGAGATTTTTCTCAGTTGAAGGAAACGGTTTCTGTTCAGTTTTCTGCGGTGTTTGAAATAATGTAACATTTTTATTCTCGTACTGGAATGAAAGAAACATGTTCTTTTTGTGTCAAATAGCTCCTCCAGCACCTCCTCACATGGGCCTACACTGTACAAATAAAGATTACTTGCTTTCTTACTTAATTATTTAAGAAGAACTGAGTTCTGGTGAAGCTCATCGATGGACTGCAATAGGGAACACGCCGGCAAAGCCAAAACAAAATGTGGAAACACAATTTCTTATGTTTTTATTATAATAAAAGTTACCTTGTATTAGACAATAATGGGGATAAAATGTGCATTTTGTTAGAAATATAAAAATATGCATTAAAAATAAAGATTAAATTCGAACCTTATTTAATGTTTGTATTGAAATAAGCAAAAAAACATGCATAAGAAATTATTTTTTCATAGATGCCGTTGTCAACATTTTCCCATGTTTCCAGGTGACGTCCATGTTAGCTGTTCCATCGAAGCAGAACCATTATTTCGCAGACCTACTTTTCCAACAAAGGGGCTGGAAGTGTGTTTGAAAGGAATTCTGCTGAACTGGGATCTGTCGTATCTGGCGAAAACAGCCACCGAGTCATGGTTCCTGCACTGTTCGAACGTTGAAACTCCTGGAGCTGGTGCTCTTCAAGATCTCCTCGGGGAACTGTCCAAGTCTTCTATGTATATGGTAATTATACTTCATATCAGCAGTATTCAGTACATAAAAGAGAGAATGCACCAAATAAGTTCAGTGTTCCTTCAAAGTAATATTTTAATGAATTGTTTTTATCTCCAGTTTGCCGACGTCACCATCGACGGGATGGTTCTGTCAGCCGTCCTCTCTCCACTGTCCACCTGCTCTGCTCTCCTCACTGGATTTATTCAGCACGACCACATTTCGCCCAGTGAAGTTATTCCTGTTACCTCTGAAGGAATGACGGCTGATTTTCCTGAAGTTGTCGGTGATATCCTGGAAGACCTGTCGGTTGAAATGGAAGATGCAGACGTTGACAATGGTAAGAGACGGAGGAAGACGGATTATAACCCTGTTGTAAATCAGACTTGACATTAGGTTTGTACGATATTAGAAATATGTGCGATATTCGATATTGGTGTCTTGAATTGCGATATTGATATTAATATTTTTACCTTCACCTAAAAATGTAGCGCAGATGCGAGTACTGTAGGGGAGGTGTGGGGGTTTATAGAAGGATGCGATATTTCCCTTTTGTTTATTTCCGCTGACATGATCTGAAAAAAAATATCTCTTCTAACGCTCAGTCTCGCGGGACTTGCATCGATTTCCCGCGAAACTGAGCGACATCAGAGAGGAGCCGCCGGCGCGTCGTGATATCACCAAATCAATAATAAATCCTTGTACACACACACATAACACTTTATAAATGACGCTAACAACTTAGCTCGTTAGCATACGGTGAAGACGGACAGGTTTGTTTGGAAGTTCACGATCTTATAAGAAAACAACTGAGACGAGATGAAAAGTTCTTACAATATGTTGCTTTAACAAAGGAGGTTGAAAGAGACGAGTGACTGGATCACAAGTGTTTGAGTAGATCATAAGTTAGTATTACTTCGGTGTATATACTGAGCTAAGTCAGCGCCAGCAAGATGCGTCGCCATAGCAACCGAGCCAAACAAGCTGCGCCGCATGGTTCACAGACAGACGGAGACGTAAACAACAACGAGACATAGAAGTACAAATTGACAACTTAACAGAACGTGACACTGATTGGTCGAAGTGCAAATTTAAGAAATGCTTGATTTATACAATAAAAAATGATAAATTATCACATGTTTTCGATATTCATATCGCACGTGCCAATATCGTGATATCGATATTTTTTCGATATCTCGTGCAGCCCTAGTTACCAAACCAAATGGTTTGGGGAAAAAGGCTTTTTTGTTTGTTTGTTTTAGTGACATAATACAGGTCCATGTGTAGTTAGTATCAGCAATCAACCTATAACACACTTTTTTCAGCAAGGTCTGGATATTATGATGCAATGAGTTGAATTGATTCGGACATTAAAATATTTTTTAATCTGTAAAAATTCAAACCTCATTTGTGAAAACAAGTACATTTTCGGCGAAAAAACATTATTTTTTTGTCTACACTAGTGCAATATGCGAACATTACTTCTCTTTTAATAGAACTACGGCACTTTGTCTCTTTCGTTTCTGCCGCCCCCTACTGTAGAGTCAGAGTAAGTGTTTATTGCATCCTTTTCTATTTAACTTTGTTTAATTTTTTGAAAGTTTCAATCAACAGACTCTACTTAATACACTACAACACTACTACAATAACAACTTGAGGTTTTCATCACATGTGCTGTTGTCATCCAGCCAGAGATTATTCCTCTTTGTTACTTATTACGTCTGTAAATTCAAATCTTGAGACTCGTTCTTTTCTACCGATAGACCACTTGAAGCAACATCCGGTGCCTGAATGGGCCGACTACGAACTCAAACATGGTTTTGAAACATCTGAAGTGTTGGAAAATTGGTTTCCTCATTCAGACCGTTCTGGTGTGACCTCCAATTTGATGGAGTCCCTGAGGTATGAGGATTCTTTTTTATTTTGTAATCATCATACTTGATTTAAGTTGGGGCTGAACGATTAATCGCGATATTCAAAAATGTTATTATTGTATCGCAGAGTTTACGATTTTATAGAATGTTCATTTAATTGTCGAGCCGTCAGAATGAGTGAGCGGCGCTGAGAGCAAGAGGAGAGAGAAGCTTGAACCTGTTGATCAGTGACGTCTGGAGAAGCTAAAGAGCAGCAGAAGAAACAAACTACAGTGTTTTCAACAACTTTACATCCTGACACCATGTGTGTGTGTCATCAAAGTTATGCAATCACACAATTAAAATTGTGTAAATGATATTATTGTGTACGACAGGAACTTAAACACAGGAGAAACAAAACTTCAGTAAGAAAAAGAAGAATGACTGACTAGTGTTTTCACTTTTCTTTACTGTGAAGTTTGTATGATTTATTATTGACTCATAAATATGTTTACATCACACTTTTAGTTTTTACACTAGTTTTTAGTGTTTGCAGTGAATATGTTTGTTTACAAGCGTCATTAGAGGAACTAAATAAAGCTTTATTTTAAGGTTTGCTTCATTTGTCTTTATCATAAAAATTACTTCATAGCTTTATCTTGAGAATCAAAGAGAAATACATTTGAATGTTAAGTTAATCATTTATTGTATTAGATTAGAGAAAATGCATAAAAAAGAGGACATTGAAAAAATTATTTCGGAAAATAATCGCATAAAAATAATATATTTTTTAAATAATCGTTCAGCCCTGATTTAAATCCTGCTAAATAAACAAACAGAGCAGTGTTCGTCTGATGCAGTGTGTGATGTGAGAACACATGTCTCTCTACCCTCCACAGACTCATGCATGTAGTTCAAGACCAAAGTCAAGTGGAGGCGCAACAAGAGCTGTGCTGTGATCTGGCAGAACTCTATCAAGCACCTGAGAATGCAGATGTCAAAAGAGGAAATAAACGTAAGTACATTAAGCACCTTTTTAGAACATGTATCTGATATTATTGTACCTTTTTAAATTATTATCTGCTATTATATAGTTGTGTGTTTCATTTTTCCATCCAACTTGATCCGCCGGTTCCCTGTTCTTTTCACCAACAGGTTCCACACATCGCACTCCAGTGAAGCAGAAGATGAAGACCATGAGCCGCGCTCTGCAGATGTTAAATGTGGCTCGACTCAACGCAAAAGCCAATAAGAACCAGCAGGAGCCGAAGCAGGCCTTCACTGATAAGAAAGGAACGAGCAAATCTGAGAGGCAGCGCAACAAATCGAGAGGCGTCAAAGTTGCAGGTCAGTAAAATAACGTTAACTATTTTCATTAATTGCTACTATAACAGAAGTTTCATTGACAACTTGTTTTTCACTTCGGTAAGTAAGTAAGTAAGTAATATTTATTTATATAGCGCTTTTCCAGACCAGGGTCACAAAGCGCTTTAACAATCAATATTCAAAAATACTCAATACTCAAAAAAGTATATACTTTAAAGATCAAGATAATACTGAGAACAACACAGGAGTTCCAGAAATTCAAGGAAAAGCCTGAACAAATAGAAACGTCTTAAGATGTTTCTTAAAGGAGTCAGTAGACTCCATCAAGTGCAAAGAGAGAGGAAGATCGTTCCAAAGCTTAGGAGCAACAGCCTGAAAAGATTTCTCTCCTCTGGTCCTGAGCCGTGTGCGTGGAACCATAAGTAGATTCTGATCCACAGACCTCAGAGCCCGAGCTGGGGTGTAAGGCTGGATCAGATCAGTGATGTAAGGAGGAGCCTGACCATGAATAGATCTGAAAGTAAGAACCAGAATTTTAAAGTTGATCCTGAAAGAAACTGGAAGCCAGTGAAGAGTTTTAAGGATCGGAGAAATGTGAGTTCTTCTACTAGAGCGGGTCAGAATTCTCGCTGCAGAGTTCTGAATCAACTGCAGACGAGACACATCCTTCTTGTTAAGACATGAAAACAAACTGTTACAATAGTCCAGACGAGAAGAAACAAACGCATGGATTATAAGATCCAGATCATGTTCCGACAACATTTTCCTAAGTTTGGAGATTTTTCTCAGTTGAAGGAAACAGTTTCTGGTCAGTTTTCTTCAGTGTTGAACAAGAGACATGTCTTTATCAAATACAACACCCAGGTTTCTCAGGCTCAGTTTGACAGACTGACCTAAGTCACCCAAGTACTGACTCAACCCTGGACAGTGGATCTCAAGTCTGTTCGTTATACATTTTCATTTCAAGCTATTTTAATGCTTGACAACACCTTTGTTTAATTTCTCAGGTTTCACAAGTGAAGCAGATCTTCAGGCTCACCTTCAGTCCAGCCACGAGCAGATTGTCGTGGAGAAACAGGAACCACTTTCTAATCTAGTGCAGCAACTGCTGTCTGATGTTAAAACGTTCTGCGACAACAACGAAGGCCTGAAGGTACATCATGTTGTTTCTATAAATCATGTTATGTAGACTTGAACTTTCTTCTGTCTTTCTCTTCATTTGTCTTCTGAAAGATTGAATATATTATTTGAAATACTTGTTTTATCATAGTTAAGAAATATTTGTAGTATCAATGTTATTATTATGAAGTTGTTTTACCGACTCTACCTCAGACTTTCAATTCCATTCTCATACATTTCCCTGAAACATCTCATAATAATAATAATAATCTCATCTCTACGGTTTAGGTCACGCTGCAGCAGTTGGTTCAGAAGCACCTTCTCAAGAGCAGCAAGTCCATCAGACAGTTGTATCCAGCAGCAGAAGATGTGGAGAACAAACTCAGAGAGTGAGTGTTTCCTTTCTTTAGATTTCTTAACCTGGTTTATACACACATGACCGACAAGGATGTGACTCGATTAGGGGATTGTATCGCCAAGAATCGTTAAAATACATATTACAATACTGGAGCAACAATGCAATGTATTGTAATACTATAGGAACAATATGTGTAGTATTGTGTAGTGTTGACTCTGGTGTTGTGATAATGTAGTAACAAGTATTTATGTTTAGTATTGTCCAGTACTTGACCCTGGTGTTGTGATAGTGTAGTAACAAGTATATATGTGTAGTATTGTCCAGTACTTGACTCTGGTGTTGTGATAGTGTAGTAACAAGTAAATATGTGTAGTATTGTCCAGTACTTGGCTTTGGTGTTGTGATAGTGTAGTAACAAGTATATATGTGTAGTATTGTCCAGTACTTGGCTCTGGTGTTGTGATAGTGTAGTAACAAGTATATATGTGTAGTATTTTCCAGTACTCGACTCTGGTGTTGTGATAGTGTAGTAACAAGTATATATGTGTAGTATTGTCCAGTACTTGACTCTGGTGTTGTGATAGTGTAGTAACAAGTATATATGTGTAATATTGTCCAGTACTCGACTCTGGTGTTGTGATAGTGTAGTAACAAGTATATATGTGTAGTATTGTCCAGTACTTGACTCTGGTGTTGTGATAGTGTAGTAACAAGTATATATGTGTAGTATTGTCCAGTACTTGGCTGTGGTGTTGTGATAGTGTAGTAACAAGTATATATGTGTAGTATTTTCCAGTACTCGACTCTGGTGTTGTGATAGTGTAGTAACAAGTATACAGTATATGTGTAGTATTGTCCAGTACTTGACTCTGGTGTTGTGATAGTGTAGTAACAAGTATATATGTGTAGTATTTTCCAGTACTCGACTCTGGTGTTGTGATAGTGTAGTAACAAGTATATATTTGTAGTATTGTCCAGTACTTGACTCTGGTGTTGTGATAATGTAGTAACAAGGATATATGTGTAGTATTGTCCAGTACTTGACTCTGGTGTTGTGATAGTGTAGTAACAAGGATATATGTGTAGTATTGTCCAGTACTTGACTCTGATGTTGTAGTATTTACAGACCACATGACTCATGACAAAGTTTCATTCCTTTTTTTAAACAATATATGTCCAAACATCAGCTTTAAAAGCTGCTGGAGTCACTGTATCCTCTCGTCCTAAGTCATCGCCAGGCTCTGGTGGGATTTCATTGTTGCTTTAGCTGGGCAAGACATAATGACTGCTGCCATCTAGTGACTGGAATTTTAATTTAAAAAAATGAACAAACGCTTTTAAAGCAGCATTATTGCTAATTTAGCAACTTTTATTGTGAAAAGAAACAGATTGTGTTGCTGTCATCCAGAGCATCCATGTTTAGCCCTGAGAATCAGACAATGATGACATTAAAAAGGATTTCCAGGGACTCTCAGAAGAGCCAACCCTGCCTATTCTCACAGAGGAAAGGGTTACACTGCGACCCTGGAAAGAAATCTTTTTCCAAAGATCGTAATCGTTTCTTGTCCTGTAGGTGTGAAGTCCAGGCTTTGCTGAGGCTGGAGCTGTGCAGACCTCCTTTCTCGGAACACTACGAGTCTCTGGATGTCGACGAAGTAGCAGAAGAGGTAAACAAGTGATATATTAATTATCTTTTATTGTTTAATATTTATTTTATATAGAACTCATTCAAAAGAAATGTAAATTGGCTAAAAAAAATGTTCAAATCCTGGCTGCCAGCTAATTTTAACATGAAGAATATTTTTAATTTAACATCATTAAAGATGTGTTTTTATTACATATTGCTGCTTTTTCCCCACAAAATTGAGCTCATCAACTACACAAAAACACGGAAAAGGCTAATATTCAAGATGACAATGAACATTCTTTTTAAAACACTTCGACACATTGTCTGATTCAAAAATTCTCTCTCAGGTGGCAGATGTACTTCGGATTATTTCCTTATCCAAAGACCCGACTACTCTGGAGAAGTTTCTCCAGGACAGCCTCCTTCCCAGGTGAGTCATGTGTGTTACTGTCGCTCGTGCTCGTCCTACTCATGACCCCGACATACGTGTTAGGTTCCTGAAGTCGGCGCCAGGAGTCTTGGCGAACATCTACCACAATCTGGGCACCCGGCTCCCCGAGGTGCTGGCGGCGGCTCTGCCTGCCGACTTCTTCAGCGACGACTCTGTCGGCAAAGACACCACCTCCCCAGACACCGCCCCCCCTCCCTCCTCGAGGACGGACAGTGATTGTCTTCAGGATCTGAGGAAACGTTCTGCAGACAAGAGAAGGTCAGAGAGGATTTCATTTGTCATCAATGCATGTTAACACTTAACGCATCTTTTCTAGTTTGAAAGGATTATTTTGTTTTTATTATTGTAGATGTTTGAATTGAACTTTCTTTTTTTTGTAAGTAAGTAAGTCATTTTTATTTATAGAGCGCTTTTCCAGACCAGGGTCACAAAGCGCTTAAACAATCAAAACAATATTCAATAAAGTATATACTTTAAAGATCAAGATAATACTGAGAACACAACAGGAGTTCCAGAAAATCAAGGAAAAGCCTGAACAAATAGAAACGTTTGTTTATTTCTTCTTCTAACATTATTGCTCTCGTTCATTTTTAGTACATATTATATTATTATATTATATATTTTTTCTGCCTATTATTTTATTACATAATATAGAGTTTTGTCATCCAGAAGGGAGACGTGTGTTTTGTATACTGTTACTGAGATTTTTAGGGGCATTTTTTTTTCAACGAAAAGCTTCAAAAATAAAATATTACAAAATAAACTACCTTTCAACAAAAGCTAGAAATGTAAAAAGAAAATAATTCGATTTATTTTGAATGAATCTGAATCTTTTATTGTCAGTGTTAACGCAACACAACATAGTTTTTTGTTTTTTATGTTAAATTCACTTGAAACTTCAACTAGAGCAAATACTCTCGTGTAATTTGATTCGTACATTTCAACACCAAACTGTCTTCGTCACCAGGAGTGGAATGTTGACTCGCCACCGCAGCGCCACAGAACCGTCCCAGAGGATGCGTCAAATTGAAATCACTAAAAAGGCAAAAGACGTGAGTGGGTTTCGTGTTCTTAAATATTCAAGTAACTCTTCGATCCTGACTTATGCTCTTTCTCACTTTTTAGTCCAAGTCCAAGGTCACTGTTCCTCTGGAGAAGCCGATCGCTGAACCACAACCTCCGAAGCAGGAAACGACAGGTTTGTTTGAAGAGGTTTATTTTTTTAAATAAATTATTGAATGTACATTAAAATGTAAGTAATTCAATTCCAGGGTCACAAAAAGCTTTAACAATCAAAACAATACTCAATTAAATATATACTTTAATAGATCAAGATAACACTGAGACCAACATCAATAAATGCCAATTATATTTGACCTTTTTTTTTTCACACAAACTCCCCTTTCTTCCTCAAAATAAGGAGAAAAAAGGAGCGAAAAAGAAAAAAGGATATTCCTAACCCCAAGCATTCAGAGTCAATGCACACAGTATTCATATGAACTTGATATTGAGATGTTTTATCTCCAATTGAATGGTATTTTATTGTTTTATATAACGTGGTCAATGAGTTGTTTTAAAAATGGCAACACAAAAGTGTAGTTTCATTAAGTTATATCTTGATTCTTCCCATACAGGCTAAAATTGAAGTTGTCAGAAATGCACAAAACACATATATACACATTATATTAAGACCTACAGTACACATGTTAAAATGAATGACAAGAAATAATAAATAAAAAATGGTTATAAAAAAAATCATTCATAAAATACTAATCATACTAAAATAATTGAAAAATAAATCAAATAAATGATCGTCTGCGTTTGTCTGACCAGGAAAAATAGCCATTTTGTTATCTTCTTGAAATGTTGATCATGTGGCACAGAATCTCGTTTTGTTTCATTTTGTCCATGGATTGCCCCCATTTATTTTATTTTAGGTGGCATTTGCTTGGCTTCTGTGGGATAATTGAGTTTCACACAGAAGTCTGTGAATGTGTTGGAAATAAAATATTTAAATACAATTGCATGTGTTTGTAAAAAGGTCAAACACATGTTATAAATGGTAACTTAACCAATGTTTTAGTGCAATATTAAGACAAAAACGTCTATGTTGTGATAACATTGTCTTTCTTTTCTACACATATTCTCTCCGTCGCTCTCAGAAGTGACCAAGGTGAGAAGAAATCTGTTCAACCAGGAGTCGAGTTCACAGTCCAAGTCCGGCAAACTGCCGCGGAGCCGCTCCGTCTCAGCCATGGAAGGACTGAAACGCAAGCGCCTTCACGAAGGTACATGAAAGATTCGAAGTCCACTATGAGAATCAAACGATGTTTATGATTTATTTAATTTTTTGTTCAGAGGGAGACAGACTTCGGACTAATAAAGTGTCTGATACGCCGCTCCACAAACAAGTGTCTTCTCGTCTCCTGTATCAACAAAAGAGTGGAAGGTAATTCAACTACCGCCTCTGTTCGTATTTAATGATCTGACATTTTGTTTAAAATGTGTTTTCAGAGTGTCTTTCTCAAACGAGGAATGCATCGTGGAGGAGTCGCCAGTGAAACCTGCAGAAGGTATTCTCTATTGTTTAAGAGACTTTGACGGTTTAAATCTGAATCAACGTTTTGCTTTCCTCAGATCTAAGAAGAAGTCCCAGGATAAAGAAGTTCGCCAGGAGGCACTCGAGCACCTTTTACCCGACGTCTCAGCGTCCGTCGCGCAACCTGGACAAAGCTCTCTCTTCCTCCCAGATGAACCTTCACGACAGACCAGCCAGTGGTCTCGACATCACGACCGTACGCTCTCCCTTGCGGCTTCTCTTCGGAGCGGCCGGTTCTCCGAGGCGTCCCAAACCCCCAGAACGAAGTTCCCCACGGAAGCGTCTCTCAATCAACTCTAGTGTCTTTGAGGTACGTCTAACGTCAAACTAGGGTGTGTTTTGGCAAGAATCTGGTGATACCCCACGTAACCCCAGATGTGATCGGGATCTATTCTGAAACTGTTGGAAGGATATATTTGTATTATTAACTCGTAACAAAGTCGTAACCGCTTTCAACCAAAATAGGTCCAAACATCGGCTTTAAAAGCTGCTGGAGTCGTCGCCGGGATTTCACAGGATGTCATTATTATTCCTTCTGGTGCTGAGGACATCATGACTGCTGCCATCTAGTGGCTGGAATTTTAATTGCAACACAAAAATGAACAAAGTCGTAAATATGCTGCTGGGAAGATTTACCAAATCTGTTTAGAATTGGAAACTTGCTGTATATTGCCAGTGTTGTAAACACAACCTAGGATTTGTTGTGGTGGCAGCACAGAATCAAAGAATGAACGTGTATATTAATTCTTGGATAAGATCATTTGAGAGCGTTACTGATATGGTGCCTGATTTGCTCGGGCCAGTGAGTCACATTCTGTGCCCTCTGAACCACAACATTACATTTTGAACCTGTTTAAAGTTACTGATCACTTGTGAAGTTTCAACTTTGATCATGCTGTTTTTTTTTTTTCAGAGCCCGATTAAAACCCCAATCAAGAGCCCTGGAAAATGTGGACCCCAAACCCCTGGGTGTTGTCGCACACCAAGAACCCCCAAGCCCCCAACACCTAGGAAGTGTTTCTCCCCTCTTCCTGTTGCAAGCTGCTCCCCTGAGCTCATGATGTCCCTGAGGGGGAGTCCTTTCAGATCTCCTTTGAAGCAAACGTCTACGATGAACCGCCCCCTGCAGGGTCCACTGACGCCCAACAAACACAACCCTGTGTCTGGCCTACTAAGGACACCCAAAAGAACCACAGTTGTGACACCCACCAGACAACCCCCCATGCAGAGCCCATTGAAGGGTATCCTGAGAACTCCGGTACGAACTCTATCTTTTGCCGCTCCTCTGTGCACACCGACCCGAAAACCCCCCATGCAAAGCCCATTAAAGAGTATTCTCAGAACTCCGGTACGGACTGTATCTTCTGGCGCTCCTCTGCGCACACCGACACGACAACCCCCCATGCAGAGCCCGTTAAAGGGTATTCTCAGAACTCCGGTACGGACTTTATCTTTTGCCGCTCCTCTGTGCACACCGACCCGACAACCCCCCTTGCAGAGCCCATTAAAGAGTATTCTCAGAACTCCGGTACGGACTATGGTTGAAGGTGTATCTTCTAGCGTCGATCTGGGAAGTCATCCTGCGACTCCAAAAAAGTGCGACGTGTCGGGAAGCGTCGTCACTTCGAGTTCTCCTCATCGCACTACTCGGAGTTCTCCGAAAACCCCAAACAAGTCCATCGTCGAGACGCAAAGGATTATTTTCGAAACCCCAAAAAAGACTTCTGTAAATCCCTATTCTTGTGAAGTTAAACTGCAGAGACTCTCGGGGTATGAATGTGTTAACTTGGTTCCTGATGAAGATCTCAAGCCCTCAGAGAGAATAGACCTCGGTCAACAATCGCCAGCACTGGCAAAAGACCACCACTTATCCAAGTCCCCCAGAACAGTGAAAATGTCAAGTCCAAGTCTTTTGCGTGGAATGGTGACGCGATCTGGAAGAACTCCTACTAAAAGGGCACAGAAGGCATCACCTTGTAGGACCGTAGCTAGTCCATCGCCCACAGCAGCGTTGGTAAAACGGACCAGGTGTGGAGAAAGTTCAGACATCACTACGGATAATGTTCAATCTTTGCCAAAAGGAACTCCCTTGAAAGAGTCCACAAAGTTTGCAGATCCCATAGTACTGGACCTAGACCGACAGAACGAACCGGTGACGAGTCAGGATGGCAGCGGCTCACAATCCGATTCGCGACATTTGCACTCGTCACAGTTCAGCTCCACGACAGACAGCGACGACATGGACATCGTCAACGCGTCCGTAGTGAGGTCGCAGTTCAGCGAGGGCCTCAAGATCAACATCAGCTTCTCACGGAAACCCTCCAAGACCGGAGAAGATCTTCTGTCGGACACTCCCAAAACGGCACAAGCATACAAATATGGATTTCGACAAACGCCCGATCGGCAACAAAGAGAAGCCGCGGCTCGTTTAGGATACGCCGATCAGATGCTGTCGCCCCGATTCTCCACCCCGAGGTGTACGCCCAAACCTTCCCGGAGAAAAGGGGTTTCCACCCAAAAGAATATTTCCTATAAAGTAGAAATGGAGATGCAGACATCAGGGCTGCCCAAACTTAAATTCAAGCGTACGGATTCTGTGGATTCTGATGGTGATTGTGGTCATTTGGTCGGCGTGAAACCGTTTCAGGTGGAGAGTCCGCTGGCTTTATGCTCCAAGCATCGGGATCCCAGTTGTGTCTCACCAACAAGTTGTACCCCGGCTAAAGGCACACCTGGGAAAGGTAGAGGTGTCCAGACCCACATCTGCCAGTCCTACACCCCGACACGCCACCCCATCTCTCCTCTGGGGTACGCAGATATCATTCCACTCACTCCTTCGCCGAAGAGCGTTGGCAAATCAACCCCGGACCACCTCAACAGCTGGCCCCGCAGGAAAAGGGCCCAGGGGGGTAAAGTGGGGAAGGATCTCTACCCGAAGGGGGAGCCACTGTTGGAGGAGCTTCTGGAGGAGGCTGAGCTGGGAGTGAGCAGGTTGCACGAATTGGAGGATTCGCCGATCTGCACGAGGACATCCTCAAGAACTTTAAATCGATCTTCTCTGGAGACTTGCGGTCAAAATATCGGTAGAAAGAGTGAACTACTGGCAGCAGAGGAGTATGTGACGGACGAGCTCTTTTCAGGTAAGACACTTTATTTCTTTGATTTACCGAACCACACATCAATTATCCAAAGATTGTTGCATGTGTTCTGTCATGTAACTGCCTTGGAACCTAATGTCCTGTTGTATTATTAGAGGTGTGTATTACCATACATGCATCGATACCATATATTGGTGTTGCAAGAGTTACTGACCACATGACTCTTGACGAAGTCTTAACAGCTTTCATTTGTTTTCAAACCAAAATGTGTCCAAACTTCAACTTTAAAAGCTGCTGGAGTCCATGTATCCTCTCGTCCTCAGTAGTAACTGCTTTCATTTGTTTTTAAAACATAATATGTCCAAACATCAGCTTTAAAAAGCTGCTGGACTCAGTGTATCCTCTCATCCTGAGTCGCCCTCAGGGAATATAAGGATTTATTTGTTCCTTTAGCTGCGGAGGATGTAATGACTGTTGTATGATAGTCATACGTAAAAGAATGTGTGTATGTGTTTTCTGTGTGTGTATATATATATATATGTATATATATATATATATATAATATATACACACACACAGGCAGTATATGTATCTTGTATACTCTTTATTGAAATATTATGTATCATATTTATAAAATTAAATCGATACAGTGCTGTTGAGTATCGATATATCATTTTACACAAAATATCTCAATATTTAAGTGTATTTTTTCAATCACAACCCAGATTATTGTTGGTACGACGTGGGCTAACTTGCAGCACAACATCATGAGGCTGCTGGTTCGCTTCCAGGTCGAGCCAACTTGTGACCTTTCTGTGTGTAGTTTGTTTGTTCTCCCCGTGTTGTGTGGGTTTACTCCGGACACTCCGGTTTCCTCCCACAGTCCAAAAACATACAGAGGTTGATTGAGAACTTTGGGGAAATTGTCCGTAGGTATGAGCGTGTGTGTGAATGGTTGTCTGTCTTTGTGTGTCCTGAGACAGACTGCCGTCCTGTCCAGGGTGTCCCCTGCCTCTAGCCCTATGATACTGGGATAGACTCCAGTTTCCCCCACAACCCTGGTAAGGGATAAAGTGGTAGAAAATGAATGAATGCCAATAACATTTGTATAAAAATCTTACTTTAAAAAAATGATCTCAATATTCACTTTAATTATTTTGAGGGACAAAGAAACAAAGTATTTGATGTAATTGGCCCCTGGGTTACCAATATGGTGAACCTCTCCCTTTCCACAGGGGTTTTTCCCAATGCATTTAAACATGCCATTGTGGAGCCTCTGCTCAAAAAAACAGGCTTAGACCCAACTGACCTCAGTAATTTCAGGCCTATTTCTAAGCTCCCTTTCTTGTCCAAGATCTTGGAGAAGGTGGTGTCTGAGCAGCTGTCTTTGTTCCTGGATCAGAGCGACATCCATGAGAAGTTTCAGTCTGGCTTCCGTAAACATCACTCTACGGAGACAGCTTTATTGAAAGTGTCCAGAAACATCATGATGTCGGCTGACTCGGGTAAATTCACTGTTCTGGTTCTCTTGGATCTGTCCTCAGCCTTTGACACAGTTGATCACCAGATCCTGCTGAGAAGACTGAGGGATGAAGACTGTCTGGGTCTGTGTTAGAATGGTTCTCATCTTACCTTTCTGGGCACAGTTTTAGTGTATCTGCCAATCAAATGAGGTCTGAATCGGCAGATCTGTTGTGTGGAGTCCCTCAATGTTCTGTTCTGGGTCCTTTATTGTTTTTGCTGTACTTGATTCCCCTCGGTAAAATCATTCAGAGATTTCCAGATGTTTCTTATCACATTTTTTCTGATGACATCCAGCTCTACTGCTCTTTTGATCCAACTGAGCCCCAGAGGCTGAACAGCTTAGTCAATTGTTGCTAGAAATCAAACAATGAGTGAAAACACTCTACAGCTAAATGTGGACAAAACTTAAACTCTGGTGATTGCTCCTGATGATAAGATTCCAGGGTTGAGTCAGTACTTGAGTGACTTAGGTCAGTCTGTCAAACTGAGCCTGAGAAACCTGGGTGTTGTATTTGATAAAGACATGTCTCTTGTTCGACACTGTAGAAAACTGACCAGAAACTGTTTCCTTCAACTGAGAAAAATCTCTAAACTTAGGAAAATGTTGTCGGAACATGATCTGGATCTTATAATCCATGCGTTTGTTTCTTCTCGTCTGGACTATTGTAACAGTTTGTTTTCATGTCTTAACAAGAAGGATGTGTCTCGTCTGCAGTTGATTCAGAACTCTGCAGCGAGAATTCTGACCCGCTCAAGTAGAAGAACTCACATTTCTCCTTAAAACTCTTCACTGGCTGCCAGTTTCTTTCAGGATCAACTTTAAAATTCTGGTTCTTACTTTCAGATCTATTCATGGTCAGACCTTCCTTACATCACTGATCTGATCCAGCCTTACACCCCAGCTCGGGCTCTGAGGTCTGTGGATCAGAATCTACTGATGGTTCCTGAACTTCAGGACCAGAGGAGAGAAATCCTTCCAGACTGTTGCTCCTAAGCTTTGCAACGATCTTCTCTCTCTTTGCGCTTGATGATCTACTGACTCCTTTAAGAAACATCTTAAGACGTTTCTATTTGTTCAGGCTTTTCCTTGATTTTCTGGAACTCCTGTGTTGTTCTCAGTATTATCTTGATCTTTAAAGTATATACTTTATTGAATATTGTTTTGATTGTTAAAGCGCTTTGTGACCCTGGTCTGGAAAAGCGCTCTATAAATAAATATTACTTACTTTACTTACTTACAAAAAGACAGAGATAGAAAGAAGGAAAGATCCTAAAACAAGGCACAATGGCTGCCTTGGTGCTTAGGTCTGTTTTTCTATCGCTTATTTTGAGTGTTCTCTTGTTTCACTCTTATTCTGCTCTGCCACATTCCTATGTTGTCTTCACAACACTGGCAACAAATGTTTCTCGTTCTGATTCTAAAACACAAAAATAAATTGTTAGATGTCAGAAATGTTTTCTACTCGAATAAATTGTACTCTGACTTCATTAGGGGCCACATAAATGAAGTCAATGGGCTGCATGTGGCCCCCGAGTCGTACTCCACAATCTTTCTCAAGACTCTTAAACTGAAGATGATGATGATGATGATTGTGATGATGATGATGATGATGAAGATAGTGATGATGATGATGATGATGATGAAGATAATGATGATAGTGATGATGATGATAGTGATGATGATGATAGTGATGAAGATGATAGTGATGAAGATGATGATAGTGATGATGATGGTGAAGATAATGATGATAGTGATGAATATGATGATGATGATGATGATAGTGAAGATGATGATAGTGAAGATGATGATAGTGATGATGATGATAGTGATGATGATGATGATGATAGTGATGATGATGATGATGATAGTGATGATGATAGTGAAGATGATGATGATGATAGTGAGGATGATGAAGATGGTGATGATGAAGAAGAAGGTGATGATGATGGTGATGATGACGATGATAGTGACGATGATGATGATAGTGATGAAGATGATGATGATAGTGATGATAGTGAAGATGAGAAAGATAGTGAGGATGATGAAGATGAAGATAATGATGGTGATGATGATGATAGTGATGATGATAGTGAAGATGATAGTGATGATGATGATGGTGATGGTGAAGATGATGAAGATGAAGATGATGATGATGATGATGGTGAAGATGATGAAGATGATGATGATGGTGAAGATGGTGAAGATGATGAAGAACAATATTACTTTAAAAATGTCATTTCATTCAAGTTGCCGACTGCGATAACATTGTGTTTCGTCCTTTATTTTTCCAGCATCAACACCATCGAGCTCCAAGAAAAGGAAACACGTTACAGCGAGTGGGATCCTGGCTCTCACTCAGTCTCCACTGTTGTTCAAGGGAACAAGGGATACGTCCAGCAAGAGAAGAAAAGACGGTAAACACACCTTTTATGGCGTTTTATTTGTGTCTGTTTGTCGAGCGTGCAGTTATAAATGTTGAGCACCTGAGAATATGTTTCGTGCTTAAGAGACAGTTTGATGTAAGTGTTTTGAACAAACATCAGCTTTAAAAGCTGCTGGACTCACTGTATCCTCTCGTCCTCAGTCTTAACTGCTTTCATTTGTTTTTAAACTAAAATGTGTCCAAACATCAGCTTTAAAAGCTGCTGGAGTCACTGTATCCTCTCGTCCTCGGTAGTAACTGCTTTCATATGTTTTTAAACAAAATGTGTCAAAACATCAGCTTTAAAAGCTGCTGGACTCACTGTATCCTCTCGTCCTGAGTCATCATCAGGGTATATAAGGATTTATTTGTTCCTTTAGCTGCAGAGGATGTAAGGACTGTTGTATGATAGTCATACGTAAAAGAATGTGTGTATGTGTTGTGTGTGTGTGTGTATATAGATAGATATATATACACAGTAGATGTATCTTGTTGTTAATATTGAGCACCTGAGAATATCTTTTGTGACAGTGACGGCTTGATGTAATTTTGTTTTGAACAAACAAATCTATTTTACATTCAATAAATCTTCTACACAGAGCTTCATTCGTGCCAATGAACCAACCAATCACAGAGGCCGGAGAAAGCTTGTTTCTGATTGGCTGGTTTGTCTCATACGACAACAGGCAGAAGCAAACAAACTATTGTTCTTTCGACATTTTTACTTTTTCTTGCAGAAGTGAACGCTTTAATGTTCAAAGGCACTTGAATGCAACACTTTTACCGGCACGTTATTGTCGTATGAAACCAAACAGCCAATCAGAAACAAGCTTTCTCCACGGTCTCTGTGATTGGTCGGTTCATTGGCACGAATGAAGCTCTGTGTAGAAGTTGATGGTAAAGAGAAAAGATGAAGTCGATACTCGTAAGTGAAAAGATTTCATGAAAGACGTTTAAGGAAACGATTCTCTGGCTTCAACAAAGAAGGTCTGACGTCTCTCTCCTCGTTGCAGACGAAGTAGACGATCCTCTCTCTCCTGAACCCACCAGACGCCCCCCCTCAGGAAGGACCTACAGCAGGAAGAGACTCATCCACTGACTTCAGTCCTGCAGGTGTTGGTTAACTTGTTCAACCACGACACGGTTTACATGGTCTGGTCCAGATAGAAGTCTTAGTCCAGGGTTGTCTGGAGGGACGGCTTCATATATGTGACCAACGATCTCCTTGTTAATACGTCTCTTTTATCATGTTTTTAAATCATGTGGCTGAGTGTATATATGTAAATGGTTGCTATAGTAAGTTTGGAATAAATATTAATGATTAATTTAACTCTTGTTTTGTGGATTCTTTTGTGTGTTCGTGTGTGTAAACTGCATATTAGATATGTTTGGTTAAATTAATTGTCCTGGTTTCTAAACATTGACGGGACTTTAACTCCATTTTAAACAAAACATTCTTGAAGTTTGTCAATTTGTGTTAAATAGTAAAAGATATTAAAGCTTTTCTTTTGAATGAAGTTAATTTTCACATTTGTCTAATGCTAGTTAACATTCGTACAATGTTGACTAGAGCTGAACGATTATTGAAAATAAATATAATTATGATTATTTTCCGAAATATTGCGTTATTTATGCAATTATTTTTTCAATTTCCTATTTTTTATGCATTTTTTTTAATCTAATCCAATAAATGATAAACTTTACATTAAAATGTATTTGTCTTTGATTCTCAAGATAAAGTTATGAAGTAATTTTTATGATAAAGTCAAATGAAGCAAACCTTGAAATAAAGGTTTATTTAGTTCCTCTAATGACACTTGTAAACAAACATATTCACTGCAAACACTAAAAACTAGTGTAAAAACTAAAAGTGTGATGTAAACATATTTATGAGTCAATAATAAATCATACAAACTTCAGAGTAAAGAAAAGTGAAAACACTAGTCAGTCATTCTTCTTTTTCTTACTGAAGATTTTTGTTTCTCCTGTGTTTAAGTTCCTGTCGTACACAATAATATCATTTACACAATAATATATGATTATTGATTGATGAACATTGAATATAATCCCAACCTCTTCGATATAATAATCACATTTTATATGATTATTATATCGCATTTTTGAATATCGCGATTATATCACAAATGCGATTAAACCTTCAGCCCTAATGTGAACCACTTTGGAAAAAGTTTGACACTCCTGTAGATTAAACCGCAGATTGACGATTGAGGAGATTGTTTCTGGCTCCCTCTAGTGTCAAACAAGTGCAACTGTTGCACCTTTTTTCCACCCCAATATTTCCAAAAAAACTAAATATTGCCTCTGGTTAGGTTTGTTCTCTGTTCCGGCAGAGAAATACAACTTGATGGATCACTTGGAAAAACTTACTTGAGGAAATGATGATGTTATGCCTGAAACGAATCATTTTAGAAAATGTAAAAAAACGATGTTGTTGCTGAACTGAGACGCTTTCTTTTTTTTTTTAAATGAAACGAATTTTATTATTAATTTGTTTTTATTAATTTCGGTTTTTGTCTTCTACGTATGTAAAAAAAGAGGTAAAAGTC
The DNA here is from genome assembly GCF_982586985.1 of Callionymus lyra. Lineage (NCBI taxonomy): Eukaryota > Metazoa > Chordata > Actinopteri > Syngnathiformes > Callionymidae > Callionymus > Callionymus lyra. Next base: position 26,342,036 of record NC_141825.1, on the reverse strand, counting down.
AAAGAAAGTTTTGTGATGTATACTATGATGTAATTTGTCGTTTTCCAATAAAAAATATTGAAAAAAATAAATTAAAAAAGAGTGAAAACATTTTTTGTTTAATTTAATTAAACTATTTTAATGTTTGTCTCGTATATATAAATATATATTTAATTGTCAGATGTATTATTATTATTTGTAGTATTTAATCTAAAATTCTCCCGCTTTTATTTTGGTAACAGTCCCTCACATCCACCTGCTCCTCCCTCACGTCCTCCTCCTTCTCTCCTCCTTCTCTCCTCCTTCTCTCCTTCTCTCTCCTCGAATCAATCACTATTTCTCCAACCATGGCCAGCATCCTCCAGCGAGCCCTGCTCTCCCGCAGGAACCTCGCCATCTTGACGGTGGTCGGAGGTTCAGTCACGGCGGGCTTCCTGCTCCAGAGGCGCAGCGGCGCGGCGGCGGCGGCGGGTCGCAGGATGTACCCGGCCAGGTGAGAGCCGTCCTAACGGTCGACCTCCAGACGGTGCCTCGAGTCCCTGGTCCTCAATGAAACAGCGATTTAAATCAAGAATAAAAGAAGAAAACGTCTCCATATTGACGTTTAATTCAGAGGAACTTTCATTGACGAGCCTAAAATGGCGGGTGAGAGAAGATTGGCTGCAGTGTCATTAAAATGACATTGATACACAACTTTTACTGGACATTGAATAGATTTATTTACACTTTAATCCTCGTGGAGTGACGCGCAAACACTGTTAAACCAGCGTTTTATTCATCCAGGGAACGTTTTAAATCAAAATATTTCATATTTAAATCAGATTCAATTACAAAAAGGAATAAATCTTACCTTAAAATGGCGGATGTGTGAAGATTGACTGCAGTGTCATTAAAATGACATTGATACACAACTTTTAATTTTACTTTTATTTCCACTTTAATTCTTGTGGAATGACTTGCAAACACTGATCCCACATTTAAAACTCAGGGAACGTTTTAAATCAAAATATTTCTTATTATAACTGTTAAGAATACTTCGGTCGCGATTTAAATGTGAAGAATTAAAACCAGTGTATCACTATTTTTTATGTCACAATTATTATAGTGTCCTAGAAAATATATAATAGCAAATTTAAGATTCAATTAAAACAAGGAATAAATCTTCTGTTATTATGTAGTTACCCTTAAAATGGCGGGTGTGTGTAAAGATTGGCAGCAGTGTCATTAAAATGACATTGATATGATGCAACTTTTACTGGACATTAAATACTTTTATTTACACTTTAATCCTCGTGGAATGACGTGCAAACACTGATTCCACATTTAAAACCCTATTTTATTAATCCAGGGAACATTTTAAATCATAATATTTCATATTAAAACATTCTGACCGTTAATAATACTTTTGTCGCGATTTATATGTTAAGAATTAAAACAATTGTATAATTATTTTTTACGTCACAATTATTATAGTGTCTTAGAAAAAAATATAGTAACATATTTAAATCAGATTAAATTAAAACAAGGAATAAATCTTCTGTTATTCTATAGTTACCGTTGTATTATATGATATATTCATTCATTTTTTTACACCATGATTCACCATTCATTAGGTTAGTAAGTAAGTAAGTAAGTCATTTTTATTTGTATAGAGCTTTTCCAGTCCAGGGTCACAAAAGTTAGGTTAGGTAGAGCTTTATTGGCAGATTTATTGGTAGAAATCCCAGGTAATTTCAGGGTCTCTCGTGGTGTATGAGGGTGTGTTCTGGTGTACGTGTCGACCTGCAGGCTCGCAGGACGTTCACTGGTGTTTGACGATCAATAAAAGCTTCTCTGATAAAGAGAGACGGTTGCGTAACGGTCGACGAGGATTATAGCTTTATCTCTACCTATGTATGAGGAAGAGAAAGTGTGTTCGTGGACGAGTGTGTGTCTGTGGACGAGTGTGTGTTCGTGGACGAGTGTGTGTTCGTGGACGAGTGTGAGTTCGTGGACGAGTGTGTGTCCGTGGACGAGTGTGTGTTCGTGGACGAGTGTGTGTTCGTGGACGAGTGTGTGTTCGTGGACGAGTGTGAGTTCGTGGACGAGTGTGTGTTCGTGGACGAGTGTGTGTTCGTGGACGAGTGTGTGTTCGTGGACGAGTGTGTGTTCGTGGACGAGTGTGAGTTCGTGGACGAGTGTGTGTCCGTGGACGAGTGTGTGTTCGTGGACGAGTGTGTGTTCGTGGACGAGTGTGAGTTCGTGGACGAGTGTGAGTTCGTGGACGAGTGTGTGTTCGTGGACGAGTGTGTGTTCGTGGACGAGTGTGAGTCCAGACTTCTGTCGGCCTCAGCATTGATCACATGAGTAGAAGATACTTCAAATCATGTGTAGCTTCTCATGTAAAACCCATGCAAGGAAACATAACTTCTTTTTTTTTTTACTCTTTATTCTATAAAATTAAGGGACATTTCACCAAATATCTGGAAATAGCCGAAAGAAAAAAGAAAACGTTAGTTTGTATTTGACCCTATAATAAAAAAACAACCAGTCTTTCTAACCCATGTTCTATAAATACAAACCAGTGTTAAGCTTAAAAACCACAAAAAGAAACTATCTTGACCAAACAACATTAGACTATTACAGCAGCTCTGGGTAGTTTTGTGTACCTTCATATTTTTGTACTACAATAACTAGTGATGACACATCAACTTAAAACTAGTTGAATGACTCGTATACTGTGACTTGAGGTGTTTTGTGTGATTTTTATTTTCACTGTAAAAGTTCTTGATGGTTTGAACATGATACATATCTACTGGTTGATGTGAATTACTGTACAAAAACAAAGTTAAAGTTATGTTATTTACAAACAAAAACAAAGTTAAAGTGATGTTATTTACAAACAAAAACAAAGTTAAAGTTATGTTATTTACAAACAAAAACAAAGTTAAAGTTATGTTATTTTCAAAGCCGTCATATCATATTTCATTACAATGATTCATTACCTCATCAGTTTCATCCTTCATTCATCAATGAAGTCTGGAAACACAACATTCATCAACTGATACAAACCGGGACATGGAAACTTTTGCCACGTTTAGTGAGTGCTCATGGGAAATGTAGTCTCCCATCGGGCTAAACACTACAACTTTAATCCACTGGCGTCGCTCCAATAAAAATTGCAAAGAGCTGCTTTAATGCAAAATATTTCAGATTTTTTTTTCATGATCCATTTGAAAATTTCAATAAAATTCTCAAATTGACACGTAAAGGTTCGACTATTTAGTGCCTAAAGAACATATTCAGGGAGACGGACTCTTGAGTTTTACTATCTACACTAGTAATGATTAACTTTCATGTGTTATGGTTATTGACTGATGCCCAGTAGTCACCAGTAAGTACAATAAAAGTATCGTCTGCCAACTGCCTTCCTTTCAAGGCTTGGTCACACTGTAGGATTTGAACAGTTTCATGTAATGTTTATTACATATAAGTAAGTAAGTAATGGTTATTAGTCAAGATCTTTCCAGACCAGGGTCACAAATACCTTAAACAATCGAAAACAATACTCAATAAAATATATACTTAAAAGATCAAGAAAACACAGAGACAAACACAAGAGTCTCAGAGAATCAAGGAAAAGCTCAAATAAAAGATGTTTCTTGAAGGAGTCAGTAGATCATCAAACACAGATGTTTCTTGAAGGAGTCAGTAGATCATCAAACTCAGATGTTTCTTGAAGGAGTCAGTAGATCATCAAACACAGATGTTTCTTGAAGGAGTCAGTAGATCATCAAACACAGATGTTTCTTGAAGGAGTCAGTAGGTCATCAAACACAGATGTTTCTTGAAGGAGTCAGTAGATCATCAAACACAGATGTTTCTTGAAGGAGTCAGTAGATCATCAAACACAGATGTTTCTTGAAGGAGTCAGTAGGTCATCAAACACAGATGTTTCTTGAAGGAGTCAGTAGATCATCAAACACAGATGTTTCTTGAAGGAGTCAGTAGATCATCAAACACAGATGTTTCTTGAAGGAGTCAGTAGATCATCAAACACAGATGTTTCTTGAAGGAGTCAGTAGGTCATCAAACACAGATGTTTCTTGAAGGAGTCAGTAGATCATCAAACACAGATGTTTCTTGAAGGAGTCAGTAGATCATCAAACACAGATGTTTCTTGAAAGAGTCAGTAGATCATCAAACACAGATGTTTCTTGAAGTAGTCAGTAGATCATCAAACACAGAGATGTTTCTTGAAGGAGTCAGTAGATCATCAAACACGGATGTTTCTTGAAGGAGTCAGTAGATCATCAAACACAGATGTTTCTTGAAGGAGTCAGTAGATCATCAAACACAGAGATGTTTCTTGAAGGAGTCAGTAGATCATCAAACACAGATGTTTCTTGAAGGAGTCAGTAGATCATCAAACACAGATGTTTCTTGAAGGAGTCAGTAGATCATCAAACACAGATGTTTCTTGAAGGAGTCAGTAGATCATCAAACACAGATGTTTCTTGAAGGAGTCAGTAGATCATCAAACACAGATGTTTCTTGAAGGAGTCAGTAGATCATCAAACACGGATGTTTCTTGAAGGAGTCAGTAGATCATCAAACACAGATGTTTCTTGAAGGAGTCAGTAGATCATCAAACACAGATGTTTCTTGAAGGAGTCAGTAGATCATCAAACATAGATGTTTCTTGAAGGAGTCAGTAGATCATCAAACACAGAGATGTTTCTTGAAGGAGTCAGTAGATCATCAAACACAGAGATGTTTCTTGAAGGAGTCAGTAGATCATCAAACACAGAGATGTTTCTTGAAGGAGTCAGTAGATCATCAAACACAGATGTTTCTTGAAGGAGTCAGTTGATCATCAAACACAGAGATGTTTCTTGAAGGAGTCAGTAGATCATCAAACACAGAGATGTTTCTTGAAGGAGTCAGTAGATCATCAAACACAGATGTTTCTTGAAGGAGTCAGTAGATCATCAAACACAGATGTTTCTTGAAGGAGTCAGTAGATCATCAAACACAGATGTTTCTTGAAGGAGTCAGTAGATCATCAAACACAGATGTTTCTTGAAGGAGTCAGTAGATCATCAAACACAGATGTTTCTTGAAGGAGTCAGTAGATCATCAAACACAGATGTTTCTTGAAGGAGTCAGTAGATCATCAAACACAGATGTTTCTTGAAGGAGTCAGTAGATCATCAAACACAGATGTTTCTTGAAGGAGTCAGTAGATCATCAAACACAGATGTTTCTTGAAGGAGTCAGTAGATCATCAAACACAGATGTTTCTTGAAGGAGTCAGTAGATCATCAAACACACATGTTTCTTGAAGGAGTCAGTAGATCATCAAACACACATGTTTCTTGAAGGAGTCAGTAGATCATCAAACACAGAGATGGTTCCAAAGCTTAGGAGCAACAGTCTGGAAGGATTTCTCTCCTCTGGTCCAGAAGTTCAGGAACCATCAGTAGATTCTGATCCACAGACCTCAGAGCCCGAGCTGGGGTGTAAGTCTGGATCAGATCACTGATGGAAGGTCTGACCATGAATAGATCTGAAAGTAAGAACCAGAATTTTAAAATGATCCTGAAAGAAACTGGCAGCCAGTGAAGAGTTTGAAGGAGAAATGTGAGTTCTTCTACTAGAGCGGCCAGTGAAGAGTTTGAAGGAGAAATGTGAGTTCTTCTACTAGAGCAGCCAGTGAAGAGTTTGAAGGAGAAATGTGAGTTCTTCTACTAGAGCAGCCAGTGAAGAGTTTGAAGGAGAAATGTGAGTTCTTCTACTAGAGCAGCCAGTGAAGAGTTTGAAGGAGAAATGTGAGTTCTTCTACTAGAGCAGCCAGTGAAGAGTTTGAAGGAGAAATGTGAGTTCTTCTACTAGAGCGGCTCAGGATTCTGGCTGCAGAGTTTAGTATGAACTGCAGGCGAGACACATCCTTCTGGTTTATGTTCAAAATCAAAATGATGAACAATTCTTTCTTTAAGCACTGATATACTTCAATACAAAACACTCTTCCGTCAGGTCGTCCAAGTCATGTGACATACTATGTTGCTGTCAATCAAACACGTCACACCATGTCAGTATCAGATACTCTCTCTCTCCCTGTAGCTCCGAGTACCCCGACCTGCGCAAACACAACAACTGCATGGCCAGTCACCTGACCCCGGCCATCTACGCCAAGCTCTGCGACAAGGCCACGCCCAACGGATACACCCTGGACCTGGCCATCCAGACCGGGGTCGACAACCCGGGGCATCCCTTCATCAAGACCGTGGGCATGGTGGCCGGAGACGAGGAGTCTTACGAGGTCTGAGGCTGAAAACGTATATATTTCAGCGTGTCAAAGTAATAATTCACTGATTTATTAAGTTGTATTTTAATCCTGTTTTCAGGTGTTTGCGGATCTTTTGGACCCCGTCATCAAAGAGAGACACAACGGCTACGACCCCCACACCATGACCCACCCCACCGACCTGGAGGCCAGCAAGGTACCAGACTCACGGGTCCAGGGTTTTCAGTAAAACCCTAGTTATGTGTTTTCATTAACCAGCAGTAACAAGATGGTTCCATAGCGTCTGTGTGACATGTGACCAGGTCAGAAAACTAAGAGTTCTGGACACGACAGTGATCATGTTTGTGTTTCATTCCAGACGAGTATCAATGAGTTTTTGAGAGAAACTACTGAAAGAAAAACAACAGAGACAATATTACTACGTCTGGAAAACAGTAACATTTGCGAAGACACGGAATGATTCACGAAACATCAAGAAGAATTAAGAATGAAGCAGAAGATCCCAATAAAAAGTTTAAAAAAAGTACCATTTTAATTAAATGTACACCATATCTAAGTGTGATATTCTGAGTTTCAGCTTTTTTATTGTAGGGGGTGAAAAGGGGGGCAGAAAACCCCCATGAAAACTTGAATACATCCAATTATGATGAACTGTAAACTATATGCATTACATACTAAGACAGATGTCCTGAATTTCAGCTGTTTTTTTAATGCACTAAACCCCCATTAAAACTCAAACAAGGCCAGTTTTGATAAAACTCAAATCATTTATATTAATTAACTGGATATCTTAAATTTCAGCCCCTTTTTTTACATTTTATTTTGATTGTAAAGTGGCGGAAAAGGGGGGCAGAAGACCCCCATGAAAATTGAAATCCCTCCAGTTTTTGATGACATTTTA